>NW_003315222.1:0-73204 GCF_000151505.1 Trichophyton verrucosum HKI 0517 | reverse complement strand
TTTTTTTTTTTTTTTTTTGACGCGACGCGACGGTCACATGATGGGTTATGTAAATAATGACGTACGTAATAGATTAGTAATATAAATCTTACATAATCGTTCTTTGAAGCTAAAGTTGACGATGTTTGGATATTTTGATCGAGCAGACAAACAGCAGAAGAAGCGCTCTTCGCCCAGCTCTCCGCCGTTTCTTTTGCTGTGACGCCGTCTTTATATCTGTCATGGCCTTATTTGAAGAAGGGGGTGAAGCCGCCTTTGCGCCGCGACCGGCTTTGGGTCCACGACGACCGAGTATGTCGACTCCCAGGACCGCCGAGCTTATCAGGAACGCAGCTTGCTAATTGAACGGTGTATAGGGCCTGTCACGGATTATGGCTCGTCGCTGGTGCAATGGGTGCGGGTTCGACAGCCTCGATACAAAGGATCTCCCAGGCTGGAAGTAGAGCGGCCGAGTGCTAGCTATACCGTTGATGTTCGTCTACCTTCAACCTGCAAAGCTAGGGAGCTATATATAACTCACCCTTGAATTACTCTGCCAGATGCTTCCTCCAGTTGCTACAATACACTCCGCTGCAAATACTATACCCGTTAGGCATCTACATCAATCCATTGGAAAATCGAAGAAGCCCATAACAGTCGTGAGATGGACGCCGGACGGTCGTCGTTTGCTCACAGGCGGTCATACGGGCGAATTCATGTTATGGAACGGCACAGCTTTCAATTTCGAAACTGTCATGGATGTATGGTAGTGCCAGTTTCTCGCGTATAATGGCCACTGCTAACGGTGAAATACAGGCACACTATGACCAGTTCCAGGCTGGCGTGACATCGGCTGCCTGGTCACATAGCCACGACTGGCTTATATCAGGCGGACAAAAGGGTGATGTCAAGTATTGGAGACCAAACTTTAACAACGTCGAGACTGTCGATGATGCGCACCAAGAAGCCGTCAGGGATCTGACATGGTGTCCTAACGATTCAAAGTTTCTTTCAGCCTCGGACGATACCACACTGAAAATATTTGATTTCACTGCGCGGACGTGCGAGATGGTCCTGACTGGGCATGGATGGGATGTTAAGTCTTGCGATTGGCATCCAACAAAGGGTCTGCTGGTTTCAGGCTCCAAGGACCACCAAGTCAAGTTCTGGGATCCTCGTACAGGCCGGTGCTTGACCACCCTACATACCCATAAGAACACCGTCACTACCACGAAGTTTTCCCCAGTCAACACCAACTTGTTGGGAACATCCTCTCGCGACCAGACCGGCCGTGTGTTTGACCTGCGTATGATGCGGGACATCTGTATACTTAGAGGCCATGATAAACCAATTTCGTCTCTGGCCTGGCATCCAATGCACAGTAACATGATATCCACCGGCAGCGAAGATGGGTCCTTGTATCACTATCTACTTGACGAGCCTAATCTTCCTGCCGGGCAGATGCCTACTGTTGCTCCATATGGCACTACAGATCCCACCAACGCTCCTGCTCAGGTAATATTCCCAGCGCACAAGATCCAGTATGCCCACGGATCGACTATTTGGTCCCTTGACTGGCACCCGCTAGGCCACATCCTCGCTTCCGGATCCAAAGACAACTTTACCCGTTTCTGGTCCCGTGCCAGACCAGGGGAGATCAATTACCTCAAGGACCGATTCCACATCGGAGAAGAGGCTGCTGAAGCACAGGGAACATGGAACCGTGGATTTGGACGGAAACAGATGCGTGAGGAAGAAGAACAGGAAGCACAGGCAGAAGACGAAAGTCGCATGGACCAAAGACAAGCTGCCGAATCACAAATCCCCGGAATTCAAAACACTGCTGCTGAAGGCCAAGGCCTACCGGGTCTCCTTCCTGGTATTGGGGCATTACAACCTCCACCTCCGCCACCACCTAATGCATCCGGGGCGCCCCCAGCTCTTCCACAGATGGATCCCGGGCGATTGGCTGCCATGCTATCCCAAGGCGGCCTTCCTCCTCCACCTCCGCCGCCGGGCCAGGGTCAACAACCTCCATTTCCCCATGGCACACAGCCTCCCCCACCACCTTTCTTCTCTAACCCGAATATGCCGGGCAGCATACCGCCGAATATAGCTCACATGTTCCCCAACCCACAGTTCCCACCTCCTGGAATGCCACCCCAGAATTTTGGGCAGCAGGGTTATCCTCCGTCAGGGCTACCGGGGCTGTATGCTGGAGCGAACGAAAAGCCAAAGTGAGCAATCATGGAAGAAACTATCATCAAGCTTATATAAAAGCACACTGCGCCAAGTGTCAGCATATTGGCAGGCCAACCAACATACTACGGTTAAGGGCGCCTCATACCTATGGCTAAGGAATGAATTCTTTAGAGGCTACCAATAGCCTGAGTAAGCGTTGACAGTTACATGATCAACCTTACCACGCCGCTGCTACCTCAACGGCACCCACGGATGACACGACAACATGCCAGACCGGCAGAGGTGTTACAACCTGAAGAAACTTGTCTCTATCCAGTACACAGGGAGCAATCTCTGCCGTTACGGTGCAAGCCACCGGTTACACGCCGAGTAATAGGGGTAGAGACAGCTGTCAAAATATATCCGCTATTCAACCATCTCAAGCCATCATTGATACATCACTTGATCTTCCTATTCTCTCCTGACTCTGACAGTAAACTCCCCTGACTATCCTTTAATCCGACACCGTAACCAGCCACTCATAAGCCACTTGTATAATATAATAAATATCGAACACAAATCTCAATCAGTAATGCCCATCCGATGTATGTGCTGACTAAGCAATTCTACAAAGTGCAAAGTTGAAGCAGGAAAAAGAAGCAAAAAAGCTCAAAAACAACGACAGAAACGCCGTCAAGATGGCGAGAGACGCAGAGATCTCGGTGAACGAGCGGGCATTCATCCTCGAAGCTCTGCACAAGAATGTGCGGCTCGATGGGCGGCGGTTCGACCAGCTCCGGCCTGTCGAGCTGACCTTTGGCGAGGAGCATGGCAACGTCAAGGTGCAACTTGGGAAGACAGCGTGAGTAGACAGTCTTTTCAATTCTCTGTATACAGGCTGGAGCCATGTACTAACTGGAGATGTCGATAGGGTGCTGGTACGAATTTCCGCAGAGCTGACGACCCCGCGGCCTGAGCGCGATTGCGACGGGATATTTACTGTTGTGGTGGAATTGAACGACATGGCTCTACCGGGCTACGAGACCGGACGGTGCGTTTTTGATATTGACTGTGTTGGCTACGAGGGAAAGAAAAATAGCTAATGGATAGGGTGGTAGGCCATCGGAGCTGGAGGTCAGCCTCTCCCGCACGCTAGACAAGATTGTTCGGCGGTCCAATGCGCTGGACACGGAGTCTCTGTGTATTGCTAAGGGGAGGATATGCTGGAACGTCCGGGCAGACATTCACATCCTGGACTGTGACGGAGGGTTGATTGATGCGAGCTGCCTTGCCATCATGGCGGGGCTGCTTCACTTCCGTCTGCCGGAATCTACAGTGCGAGATGGCGAGGTGACTGTCTTCACTACGGAGGAGAAGGTGCCTGTACAGCTGAACCTGACCAAGATCCCGCTGTCCGTGACGTTCAATCTCTACGATGAAGGCAAGATCATGCTCCTAGACGCCACGACGAGCGAGGAGGCAGTCAGTGAAGGGTCGTTGGTCGTTGCTCTTGACAAGACGGGGGAGATTGCGCTGTACTCGAAGCCTGACGGGGCACCAGCGGACCCGGTGAATATGGTGAACTGCTCTACGCTTGCGCTGGAGAAGGTGAGGGAGCTGAACAAGCTGCTTGCTGCCCGGCTGGAGGAGGACAAGCAGATTCGGGAGAAGAAACGGCCCACGGCAGGGCTTAGTGCTGCCCACGAGAGGTGACCATGAAACAAAACAATCGACGAAGACCTATCCGACGATCCAGCGAGTCTATTATTTATGGCACTGGACCATTCACTCCTGGAACAGCCACTCCGTACACGCAGGGACATATCCAGGACGTTTTATCTCCAGCGACGGAACGTCCGGCTAACGACCGACCAGCTCAGCCATGCCGCCGGCCCGCAGCAGCATCCCCATCCTCAAACGGCCAACTCCAAGGCTCGCTTGCCAGCGCGCGCAGCTGGATCTCCCGCCGACTTATCTCGATCGACCCACGCTGTTTCGAGCTATTAATAGTCGGCATCCAGCCAGGCTTACCATATAGTTATTTTACCAGTAGCTACGGAGTACTTAGCTAGCGAAATAAAGAACACAAGCAGAATAAAGCAGCATAGACGCCTCCTAAGCGACGGGCCAGCCAGTAGCAGCACCAGTAACTCCCACACAGTCCGTAGGATGCGAGCAGCAGCGCAGACAGGCAGACAGACGCCGGGCTCCGTGTTTGCCTAAACGTAGGGTCGCTTGGCCTGAAATTGCGCTGTGGCTGAACTGCTTCGCCTCGCAGAACGTACGAATCTCCCTGCCAGCGAAAAGGAAAAAACCCCCGAGTTTCACACGCCAGCTGCAGCAGGGCGAAGGGTCACCGAGCAGCCTGATCCCCAGCGTACGGCCTCCCCCGTTGTCCTCTCCGTCTTCACTAACTGCTTCATGTCCTTTTGCCCGCGAGTCGACGCCGCGGCTAACGGCCTGATACTGACCGTCCTGTGCCTCTAGACGCCCCCTTTGGAGCCCGCAAACCACCACACGCCAGCAGCCAGCGAAGCCAGCGCGAGACCGACCCAGCAAAGGAGACAAAGGACGACCGAACCGACCGGACGAGCAAGGGAGCCTTCGATGAGCGAGCGTGTCTTCGCCTCTACCTCTCCGTGACCGGGTCGCGCAGGACCAAGCGACATGGCCAGCGGCAGGCCTCCTGGAGGCCACGGCGACAACCTCCTCCAGCTCGACGACGCTCCCTCGCAGTACAGCTCCGGCCAGAGACCGCCGGTGGGCGACGACAGCCTGGTGCAGCAGTTCAACATCAACGACTCCGACCAGCCGTCGTCGTCGGCGCGGCCGTCGGTCTCCTACGATGACTTTGTCGGCGGCCAGGGACGGCCCCCAGCGCACGGCGGCAGCAGCAGCAACAACAGCAGCAGCAGCAGCAATCATAATAATAATAATATTCACAGCGGTGGCCGCCACGGACAGCCCCAGGATGACGCCAGCAGGGCGTATGGGGGCGATGGCAGTGCTACGGGGATGTACACGCAGACCTCAGACCTGCACAATTACCAGCGGTATTCTGATCTAGACGACCTCGAGGACGACCGGACGTATGGATACTACAACGACGGAGACAGGTCTGACGGCGCCACTCCCATACGCGACGCCCGCGCAAGAGATAGAAACAGCATCATGGCCCTGGGCGGTGGCATCATGGGCAGAGCAAAGAACATGCTGGGAATCAAGCCCGAGTACTCTGAGATGGATCTGCCCTTGACTGAGGCCGGAGCTGCCTCTCGCAGGGTCGGCACCGCAGACACAGACGAGACGCCGCCCCCTGGCAAGCCCAAGGCCAGCAAGTTCAAGTTTGGCTTTGGACGGCGAGAGCCTGATCCCTCGACCTTGGGGCCTCGCATCATCCTGCTCAACAATGCTCCCGCAAACGCTGCTCACAAGTTCGTCGACAACCATATATCTACCGCCAAATACAACATCTTCACCTTCCTACCGAAATTCCTCTTCGAACAGTTCTCCAAATACGCCAACCTGTTTTTCCTCTTCACCGCCGTCCTCCAGCAGATCCCCAACATCTCGCCTACAAACAGATATACGACCATTGGCCCGCTCATCGTCGTGCTGATAGTCTCCGCCATCAAGGAATTGGTCGAAGACTACAAGCGGAAGAGCTCGGACAAGTCTCTCAATCACTCGAAGACAAAGGTGCTGCGTGGTTCAAACTTCGAACAGGTCAAATGGATAGACGTGGCGGTGGGAGACATCGTCCGGGTCGAGTCCGAGGAACCTTTTCCTGCAGACCTGGTCCTGCTTGCCAGCTCCGAGCCCGAAGCACTCTGCTACATCGAAACAGCCAATCTGGACGGAGAGACCAACCTGAAGATTAAGCAGGGTATCCCTGAGACGGCCGATCTAGTAAGCGCTGGTCAGCTTAGCAGATTGACATCGAGGATCAAATCAGAACAGCCCAACAGCAGTCTCTACACCTATGAAGCTACTCTGACTCTGCAATCCGGCGGAGGTGAAAAGGAGCTCTCCCTTGCCCCCGACCAGCTGCTTCTTCGAGGAGCTACGCTGCGGAACACCCCCTGGATTCACGGTGTCGTCGTCTTCACCGGACACGAAACGAAGCTCATGAGAAATGCCACCGCAACCCCTATAAAACGAACGGCCGTCGAACATATGGTAAACCTGCAAATTCTCATGCTGGTTGGAATCCTCGTTGCTCTCAGCTTGATAAGTTCCATTGGCGATCTGGTTATCCGTACCACTGCTTCCAAGAACAAATCCTACCTCGACTACAGCAACGTCAACCTCGCTCAGCAGTTCTTCTCCGATATCTTCACCTACTGGGTCTTGTACTCCAACCTTGTCCCCATCTCGCTCTTCGTCACCATCGAAATCGTCAAGTATTACCACGCCTTTCTCATCAGCTCCGATCTCGATATCTACTATGAACCTACCGATACTCCGTCGAACTGTCGAACTTCCTCCCTCGTTGAAGAACTCGGTCAGATCGAGTACATCTTCTCAGACAAGACCGGCACCCTTACCTGCAACCAGATGGAGTTCAAACAGTGCTCCATCGGTGGTATTCAATACGCTGAGGTTGTTCCAGAAGACCGAAGAGCAGCTTATAATGACGACACAGAGACGGCCATGTACGACTTTAAACAACTTAAACAACACATAGATTCCCATCCAACAGGCGACGCAATCGTTCAGTTCCTCACTCTACTCGCTACCTGCCATACTGTCATCCCTGAACGAAGTGACGATAAACCCGGTGAAATCAAGTACCAGGCCGCTTCTCCGGATGAAGGTGCCCTTGTCGAGGGTGCCGTCATGCTAGGATACCAATTCACCAACCGAAAGCCAAGATACGTCAACATCTCTGCTCGAGGAGAAGAGCAAGAGTTCGAACTCCTGGCTGTCTGTGAATTCAACTCTACGAGAAAACGTATGTCGACAATCTTCAGATGTCCTGATGGCAAAATACGGATATACTGCAAGGGAGCCGATACCGTCATTCTCGAACGTCTCGGACAAGACAATCCCATCGTGGAAACAACACTTCAGCATCTCGAAGAATACGCCTCCGAAGGTCTTCGAACCCTTTGTCTCGCAATGCGTGAAATCTCCGAAGAAGAGTTCCAGGAATGGTGGCAGGTCTTTAACAGAGCTTCTACCACCGTCAGCGGAAACAGACAGGAGGAACTAGACAAAGCAGCCGAGCTTATTGAGAAGGATTTCTTCCTCCTCGGTGCAACTGCAATTGAAGATCGACTCCAAGACGGCGTCCCAGATACCATCCACACGTTACAACAAGCCGGTATCAAGGTTTGGGTTTTGACCGGTGATCGACAGGAGACTGCCATAAACATCGGCATGAGTTGCAAGCTTATTTCGGAAGATATGACTTTACTCATTGTTAACGAGGAAGATGCCCTAAGTACCAGGGACAACTTGACGAAGAAGCTCGAACAGGTCAAAAGTCAAGCCAATTCAGCAGATGTCGAAACGCTAGCTCTTATCATTGATGGAAAATCACTTACCTACGCCCTTGAGAAGGAATTAGAGAAAACCTTCCTGGATCTCGCTGTCATGTGTAAGGCAGTTATTTGCTGGTAAGTCATTACTCGCACTCCTATACAAAGCAAGCCTAAACTAACAGTTTTCATAGTCGTGTCTCCCCCCTACAAAAGGCTCTTGTTGTTAAACTTGTAAAACGCCATCTTAAAGCCCTTTTGCTTGCCATCGGTGACGGTGCCAATGATGTCTCTATGATTCAAGCAGCGCACGTTGGCGTTGGTATCAGTGGTATGGAGGGTCTTCAGGCAGCTCGAAGTGCTGATATTTCAATTGGCCAATTCCGATATCTTCGAAAACTACTTCTCGTTCATGGATCCTGGAGTTATTCCCGCGTTAGCAAGACGATTCTGTATTCATTCTACAAGAATATTGTTCTTTACATGACACAATTCTGGGTATGTCTTCATTCACAATTACTACTAACCATTACATTTCTAACAGCTTAATAGTACGCATTTGAAAACTCGTTCTCTGGACAAGTTATTTACGAATCTTGGACACTCTCTTTATATAACGTTTTATTCACTGTTCTCCCTCCCTTCGCCATGGGTATCTTTGACCAATTTATCTCTGCGAGACTCCTGGATCGATACCCCCAACTGTACCAGCTCGGCCAGAAAGGCACCTTTTTCAAGATGCACAGTTTCTGGTCCTGGGTTGGAAACGGCTTCTACCACTCCCTTGTTGCATATCTCCTTTCCCGACAAATCTTCAAAAACGACATGCCAACCAGTGACGGAACCACATCTGGCCTCTGGGTATGGGGTACAGCCCTCTATACTGCTGTTCTAGCTACAGTTCTCGGCAAGGCAGCCTTAGTCACCAACGTCTGGACCAAGTACACCGTCATCGCGATTCCCGGCTCATTACTTGTCTGGCTCGGCTTCATTCCCGCATACGCATACGCTGCCCCCAGCATTGGATTCTCCTTCGAATACTACCAAATGATCCCACATCTCTACCCCCTTCCAACAGTGTGGATCATGGCAGTCCTCATCCCTTGCCTCTGTCTCGTTCGTGACTTTGCTTGGAAGTACGCCAAACGCATGTACTACCCACAAAGCTACCATCACGTCCAAGAGATCCAGAAGTACAACGTACAGGACTACAGGCCACGTATGGAACAGTTCCAGAAGGCTATCCGGAAAGTCCGCCAGGTCCAGCGTATGCGCAAACAGAGAGGTTATGCCTTCAGTCAGGCCGATGAAGGTGGCCAGATGAGGGTTGTTAATGCTTATGACACGACGAGAAGCAGAGGACGATATGGAGAAATGGCAAGTTCACGGCCAATGACTTGAGCGTCTAGCTCTCGATATGTAGTATAATATTTTTGCCCATTTGTCTCTTCTTTCCCTCTTTTATTCCCCTCTTCTTTTATTTAGCACTACTACTACTGCTTTTCTCCCCTTTTGTTTTTGACATGATGATTTCTTTCTCCTTCTACGGAGGCAGTTTTTATACCCTCCTGTTCCCGTTCCCCCTTTATTCCCCCCGGATTTGGATCGATTTAGCCATCAGCTAGTCATTACTTGCTTGCTTGCTTCTGGTCCTCTTTCCTCGTTTGGTGCTTTATTTCTAGATCGCCTTTTTGCCTGCTTTTGTCTACTTGCTAGGAGAGACCGGTTCTTCTGTGCGGGGGATATTTGATTGCTTTATTATATTATTCGCTTTTTTATGCCACTTCTTCATCCTCTCCCTATGTACAAGCTATTACTTATTATTTAACCCATCTTCCGTTTATACATATCACAAAAACAAACCCTGGAGCTAGACGATTGGGCCTCCCTTTCTGCCTGTCTCATACCATATCCTCGTTCACTTGTTTCATCCTGGCTATCACAGCCTCGTTGCTAGTTCAATGGCATTTTGTGAAAATATAGTCAAAGAAAATCATTCTTCTGGCTCTCGATCATCAATAGAGGAGAGCAATTGCTGCGCTCCATAGCACTCTTCAACGTGTTTTAAAAACTCGCCCCTCGGCCAGGCACGTAAGCCTCTCCCTCGAAGGGCATAAGTAACCAGATACTCTTTCTGGCCCGAAAGGCTCATATCGTACAATAACTGGTCCGATTCGTATTGTAAATATTCCCACTCGCATCCTTTATATGAATGACCGTATTCTAACGTGTTGTCAGGTCTCATATGTGGGAATTTTATTGCCCCCATCCCGATGAATTCACGAGTTTTATTAATGTCGGGGTCCCCATCCAACTCAAGGTCATCATCGGAATCCGGCCATGGCATCCGACTATCTTCCATCCACGATGTTCTGATGCCTGCTTTGATCATGCTTTCATCCTGGCATTTACCGCAACATCGGTCACCAGTCGCAAGATATAAAAAGGGAGCAAACTCCCCACATTTTTAAACACATCTCGGTCCTTAAGCTGCCAAGTAGTATATCTCTTGTATAGCAGTGAAGAATGTGGGTGATATCACAAAGCGTTGTCGGGAAACGATAGGAAAGGGCCACATGGTATCCTGAACCATTGGCACTTGTGTTATTCATATATGTTTTCAGAGTATTTGGGTATATAATGAAAGGAGCATAAGCGCCTGCTCCTATGTCACATCCACGAGGTTGGTTCCAAGGTCTCCATCAGGCGTGTTCCTCTATGGTTTCCCTAAAGATTTTCCTTTGGGTTTAACTTATTTGACAGGTTAGCCGCCATCCGGTTCACGATATCATTCTCCCTTTGGTACATGCATCGGATCTTCAGTAATCATTGAACGAATTGTATGTTCTTAACTACTCCATAGTTATTTGGCAACCGCATCAAGGTACCGATAACAAGAAAAAGACCCCAGTC
Source organism: Trichophyton verrucosum HKI 0517 (assembly GCF_000151505.1). Classification (NCBI taxonomy): domain Eukaryota; kingdom Fungi; phylum Ascomycota; class Eurotiomycetes; order Onygenales; family Arthrodermataceae; genus Trichophyton; species Trichophyton verrucosum. Next base: position 62,648 of record NW_003315222.1, on the reverse strand, counting down.
CGTCCATTTGTTAACAATCGTCAGTGAGGTCTGGAGACATTCTTGGTTCGTGTTCACAAATTAGTTAGGTTGGATGGCCCACTGGTGTTTCAGAATTGTCCAGGGTTTAGCGCTTGATAAAGCTGTCGGGAGCTCGCGAGCTATATATATAAGTAGTTGGCACTCCACCATGTAAGTTAGTTAATCTCAGCACTTCCGCTCCCTCGCGCATCATTGGTTGCTGCCCTACCCATTTCCCCCTTTGTAAATAAACGGGCTCATATGATAGGCGAGGGATTGATATCGCTGTGTTGGCCAGCCCTGTCACCTTGTACACCTCTCAGTCGGTGGCCTCCATCCAATCCCCAAGCCTTCCATGACCAATTTCTCCCTCTCCTGCCATGTCTTCCCTTTGCTCTCAAGGTCAATAATCCTCCCCCCACTTCCTTCTCGAGACCGGATACCGCTCGAGTCGAATTTCCAGTTGTGCATCTTTTTGGCGTACCTGCGTAAATCACGTTCGAAGGTTGTATCTCCCGACCATCCCAGTACAGCACACCCTATAGTTCGGAAAGGGGATACTATAATATCAACCCGCCTGTGGAGATTTGGGTTTGCCTTTCGGGGATTTACCGCGATTGGGGCAGTTGATGTTCCAAGCTCTCCAGCCAGGGTATCACGGCTGGAATCTTGGGAGGTAAGCTCTTGCCGTTTCACGTCCTCGTTCATTTTCCGTTCTTCTGCTTTCTCCTTTGGTGCGAGAGGAGGGGACTTTATCTCCCCGGAGTCCTCGGACGAAGATGGCGATGAAGGATTATCATCAAAGTTAGGGTCCTGCCATACGACGAGAGCTTTATCCAGGCTGTCAAACCTGGGTTTTCCGCTTGATTCTCCCCGATATGGTAAAGTCTGTTGGTCGCGGTTGGTATTTGTAAGATGAAGAGCAAGCGTGTGCGTGATCCATCCTTCTTGCTCGAGGCTTGCAACGACATCGAACACCAGGTTGGACGTCACTCTTTCATCCCGGTGAGTAAGGATCACATCCACGTCGCCGCTCTCTTCTTTACCCCGCCGATAACTACCGACAATAATAATTTCAACTCCTTCGCCATCGAAATCAGAATCTGGCCTGACGAGCTTCGCATGGTGCAGTATGGTATTGGCAATAGACACAGTTTCCTCCTTTGGGATTCCAGTAAGGAATTCCTCATAGTATTTCACCCCAATCTGTTGTACTCGGGATAAGGTATCCCAACCTTGTTCGACTATATCGTCTAAATCTCTCCATTGCTTCTGGTAATAAAAATCTCTAGCGGATTTAGCTCCAACACCCCATATGTTATGAAACGAGTTAATAACTTTCAGCGCTGGGTCAGTAGTGAGCGGTAATGTAGATTCCAGGATGCCGTCTTTACTATGTTTCCATTCTGTGAATAAATTCGCAATTCGATTTTCACAGCCTGGTAGGGATAGAACCTCCTCGGGAGATTTCAGTTTATATGGATATGCGGACAAGGAAGCTATGGACGTGCTATATGCACGAACCCCAACCTCATCCAAAGTTAACTCGCGGATCTTTTTGATCTTAAGCAGTTGGCCGATAAACTCTGCGTTGGGTGAATGAAGCGGAGTAGAGCGACAGCAGGAATATACGACTTTGTTGCGTACCCATTCAGGGGGATCTGGTATAGAAGCTTCTTCCTCAAAGTCCGAAGTTGAGGCGCGGTACAACTTTGGCCTTTGCTTAATAACTGAAGGACTGCCCGAGGTGGCCTTCACTCGACGAGATGGAGATGATGGTATAAATCTCATTGACGATGATGGTGTGTCTCCTCTAGCCCTTTCAAGAATGCTGCTACCAGGACTCTGGTAGAGAGCAGTTTCTTGAGCCGCACATCGATCCGGGGAAGTTGTGCTTGACAATGCTTTCTCCAAGCTTGCAGTAGGCGGCTTTGGTATTTTACGGCCTTCGTAAACAGTAAACGGTTCAAACGGTAGAGGCTCCTTTGCTTTTAGAGACTCGTGTACCCAGCTCAATCTGATCACCCGAATGTTTTTATTATCATCCAAACGCCGACGCTTTTGAGCTGGTTCGTCCATTGCTTCTGCAATTGTAATGCCCTCTGTCCAGAGCCCTTTTGAACGAAGCTCCAATGTTGCACGCTTTTCGTGGGACACTTTACCAATAGCTAGACGGGCCTCCGTGATGTCATAGGTTAATGGAGCGCCGCATTTCGAAAGTGTACCTTCAATAGCATGGAGCTCTTCCAGGGTTATGTGAGTAGGAAGCACGAATATAGTGGGGCAGGAGCTGAGATCGATCGTATCTTCGATATCGGCATCCGGAAATCCGGGAATGTCATGGAATTCCATTGTTTTGGAGAGCGCTATCACCCGCTCACGCCAATGAAACACATCGACCCCGAGGTACAAAAGCAAGGGGAATAACTCAGCAAAAAACAATATAACTCGAATTTCATAACGGTGCCTCCATAATATATACAATGCAAGGAGAAGTTCACATATGCATGAGAATCGGCTCCATAGGATGGAAGCATAGGTCACATTGAGGATTAAATGGTAGGAAACAAGATATAGGGAATAAGATGAATCAAATCACCTAGGGTTTGAATATAATTCGAGTTGAATTATCCCTATATACGATTGCTCAGACTCAGGGAATGGCGAATTCAAATGCAGCCGCGACACTGAGGGGTATCTTGAAACACTTTGCTGGTGAATATAAGTCTCCAACACGGCTTTCCATTTAGATATTACAGAAAGCTATAATGCTAATGGGGTGAAAAATGATATCGTTGATGAGATGGACTCATATTATCAAGTTGCAACTTTTTGTACTCATGACAGGAGGTTGGGCCAAATATTAGGTTGTCACGTGAATATTGATGGAGCAATAATCTTCCGTATTTGTCACGTGCTCACTGTATTTCGACTTCTTGATATCAAAAAAACGACAAGAGGACTGGCTACAAGAATACAGTCAGAAGATCAACACTGCCGGTCGTTGTTCTTCCGTTAGAATCAAGAATTGGCGGGTGATTCTTGAACTTCAATAATATCACGCTACCACCCCCTTGGGACTTCCTCGCTTTTGAGAGTTTACCCGGAGTTTAAAAGTCGCTTCAAGCCGTGTTTGCCTTGAAGCCAACTTGACAGGGGCGGGCCACGGGGACATTGAAACAGCGATTAAACTACTCTGTACCTTTGATCTCGTTCGTCCCGTTCCTTACTCCGTGGACTGGAATAATAGGCCAACAATTCCCAAGTATGGAACAGGAGGCCTTATCGCTTGCTTTTACTGCCACACACGGACATGACCCCTCGGGAACAACAAGCCAATTCTTCGAACCCTCTCAACGGATGAGGAACAGTTAAGAAGTTCTTGCCCTGGCGTATCGTATATATGGATATCGATAGCATTTCAATGCTCAGTCTGGCTCCGTTATTACTGGATGATCGCCCTGATTTCCGTCCAGGATAAGCATGCAGGGGAACGAGCCTATCGTGGTCTCGGCTCTAGGTAAACCTTGACATTTAGAAGGCTTCTTACTCGAAAAATTCAGCTACACATGCAGCATGTCCATGATGCCAATATTGTTCCCGGCAAGACCTGCCTTTCAAACTGAGACTAGAACTGCATGTGTGGTCACTTGCGTTGCTATATCTCCATTCTCTTAACCCCGGATGTGGCTGTATATTGGCGAGCTGTGGAACTTCTCCTCGTACTCCGTACAGAGGACAGACGAAGTAACCACGGAGGAGGCATTTTAAATCTTATTTCATGCTTGAGATCGCTCCAACGGAATATAGATACGGAGGACCAAACCCAAAGAGCAAACCATGGATTAGCCGCGAATATCTTCCTCTCCGTCCTGTATTATTATATCTCCTGAAATTGAGGCCGTGGAAAATCATGGCTTCTTGCTTGCAGACTACCAATAAAATCAACTACGGACTCCAAAGAATGTTGCTACTCGGTGACCTACGCTGTGTAAAAATGGTGTCATTCAATATTATCGGCGAAATAAAAACTGCCATATTCCAGGGGTTTTGCGTAGGAACATTTCACCCATGCCAGGAACAAAAAGCAAAGAGGTCGGTGAATTCTCGCGCCCGCGGAAAGTATCACTCTGTTTGTTCTTTGCAGGGCTCTGGTGCCATGCTATGTCGATTTGAACCCGCTGCAGGGCCCTTGGATCGTGAGAATTAAGTCCAAGAGAGCGCTGACCCCATAAAAATTTCTAAATGGAGAGCTTTTCCCTCGGCTTCGGCTGCATGAATCATATTTCAGCACTCGGGCTCTGTCATGTTTCAGGGCAAACTCCTCCTCGTTTACTCCGTGCTCCGTACATAAACTTGAATTTTGACTTTCAAATCGACAGGTTTTCAAGGCAGACAACCAAACGGTATATTCTCATCGCCAACCCAGGCACATCCCAACCTAAGCTCTGGGGCTTGAAAGATCGAATAATGGCCTGGTCGTGGGTCTTGATGTCTTTGAGCTCAGCCGTCGGCCACTTGCTTAGCCGGCTCTAGCGCAGGAACGAGACGGAGTTCCCTGTGGCTTGTGAGTGTCTCGCCGTTGGAACTCACCAACGCCCGCTTCTTTTCTTTTCCTGGTCAAATTTTCGTCACTCCACCTGGACTTCAATGCATGATGCACGGGTGGTTCGCCAGTCCCAGGCTAGCCCCAACTTCCCCCTCATGGCCACTATCGGGACAAAAAATCATAATATCGCCGACCCACGCTCCAAGAAACATAACTTTACATTAATGCATGTGTTATCATGCAGCTCAGCGCAGGGTTAATATGTGTCACCAAAGGCATTTGGTTAGCTGGTGCTGTTTGTTCTGCGGAACTCGACAATATTAATGATACGGAGTTCAGTCTCGTTTTTCCTTTCACGGGCTCGCAGTTTATGCAGGACATCCACCTCGCGCCTTGTCTGACAACTCACCCCACTCACTGGGAGCGTTTAGCTTTCCAGAACCCTTCTCTCTCTTGGCACAGCAAGAAATTCCTTGGGAGCTTTTGTATTATTTTTGGGCGTACCAAGTATCCCAGAACTATCCGACTGGTTACTTTTGATCGAGCCGTGTCGCAGAGAAAGGCTCAAGGAACCCCTTGCCAATCAATCGCTGGAACTAAAATCCACCAATGAAACGGCGCAAGTGCGCGGGCGGCTATCCTGACCAAAGCTTCCCCTGACAGATGCAAGGATTGAGCTGGGGACACCCCCTTAAATCAGCGAGATTATGTCTCGAGAAATACGGAGACTTCATCTTTGGGTACTGTTCCCGGGCAAAAAATCGGACCTCAGGAGACAGAGTTTCGTTTCAGGCTACAGTGCCGCTTTGGTGGTACATGCATATTCCTCCAGCTAGCGATGCCGTTGATGCAATCGATACCTCAACAGGATAGAACCAACGCAGAAGTGGCATCCTTCGTTTGGGGAACTGCTGTGTCGAATTGATTGTGACTCGCTTTTCAGCATAATGTTTGCCTCCTGCAGTTTTAACAAATACTTAAGCCGAGGTTCACCATTGATACCAGCAACAATTCGTCTGGCGATGATGGTCAATAGTGATTTTATTACCCCTTGAGTGTACACCTGGATGTGCTGATGTAGCCAATCGTCAGAGGAATCATGACGTCTCCGCCGACTTGCTATCCATCGATATATCTGGGACCAATATAGAAGGTTTTGCTATGCAATATTGCTTCAGTATACTATGGTCAGACCCAGGAGCTCCATCTTATATCAGCACCATCCCTCAGTATGCTTGAACCTTGGCAGCGGTTATCACCCTGTCCTCCTAAACTATCACTCCACCCTGACTTTACTGGCATTCCACTTTTGGTGAAGCTCGACTCGCGTCATCATCCCATTCACTCTCTGTTACTGAAGTGGGCTTTGGCTGATACAAGGATGTTTTCCCGAATGGAGCAGAATGTGAATATTTTAATGCATGGGCATTCATGAGACCCACCAGCTATGGAGAGTGTTCTTCTGCTTGAAGTTCCCAAAGCTCAGGGATGGAGGATATACCTATATAAATCGTCAACGTTTCCCCTTCATCGAGTTGTTTGACAACCAAGGTTCCAACTATCTACACAGTCTTTTACACCAGTCTCCTGGTATCACATTCTTTTTTTTTTTTTCTTAATTTTTATTTTTATTTTCTTTCTTATTGTCAGTCGTTCACCATGGGTGTTTTCAGATTCATTTCCATATCCCTCGCGGCTGTGTCCGCTGCCAATGCCGCCCAAATCCTGTCTATGCCTCATGCGCAGACTGTTCCCAACTCGTACATTGTCATGATGAAAGATGACACCTCCGATGATGATTTCAACCACCATCAGAGCTGGCTCCAGTCTACCCATACCCATAACATCACCCGCCGTGCAACCATTCAGAACGCCGGCATGAGACATAAGTACAACTTCAGCAAGATGAAGGGATACAGCGGTATCTTCGACGAAGAGACCATCAAGGATATCGCCAAAGACCCCAAGGTATGTTATCAGATAGATCAGAACTCACTTGCAAGTATCTCCGAATATAAACTGACGCTCTCTTAGGTCATGTTTGTTGAGCCTGACACTATCATCTCCGTTCACGGAAAGGTTGAACAGAGCAACGTCCCATCGTGGGGTCTTGCTCGAATCTCCAACCCCCAGCCCGGAGCCGGCAGCTACATTTACGACAGCTCTGCCGGTGAGGGTATCACTGTCTACAGTGTCGACACTGGTGTCGATGTCAACCACGAGGATTTCGAGGGCCGTGCTATCTGGGGTTCCAACCAGGTCAACGACGGTGATGACAGAGATGGCAGCGGCCACGGCACCCACACCTCCGGTACCATGGTCGGTAAGGAGTTCGGTATTGCTAAGAAGGCCAAGCTTGTTGCCGTCAAGGTCTTGGGTAACGATGGAAGTGGCCCTACCAGTGGTATCGTTGCCGGTATTAACTGGTCTGTTGAGCATGCCCGCCAGAACGGCGGCACTAAGAAGGCCGTCATGAACATGTCTCTCGGTGGTAGCTCCAGCTCTGCCCTCAACCGTGCTGCCGCCCAGGCTGTTGAACAGGGCATGTTCCTTTCCGTTGCTGCCGGTAACGACAACCAGGATGCTCAGAGCAGCTCTCCTGCTTCCGAACCCAGCGTCTGCACCGTCGGCTCCTCCGCTGAGGATGATAGCCGCTCCTCCTTCTCTAACTGGGGTCCAGCTAGTAAGTCTTGTCTATCTCAGATTATAAGATACCTTTCTAACTTGATATAGTTGACCTCTTCGCTCCCGGCTCCAACATTATCTCTGCCCGTCCAGGTGGTGGTTCCCAGTCCATGTCTGGTACCTCCATGGCCGCTCCTCACGTTGCTGGTCTTGCTGCCTACCTTATGGCTCTCGAGGGTATCTCTGGTGGTGCCGTCTGCGACCGTCTCAAGGAGCTTGGTACCTCCTCCATCACCGATGCCGGCCCAGGCACCCCAACCAACGTCCTCATCAACAACGGTGGTGCTAAGGGTGGCAAACCAAACCCCAATCCTGCCCCCAGCCCATCTCCCAGCCCATCCCAGCCCTCCGAACCCCAGCAGCCTACCCCCAGCCAGCCCGGTCAGCCCGGCGAGCCCTTCCCAGGTGAGCCCCAGCAGCCGACCCCCAGCCAGCCTGGTCAGCCCGGCGAGCCCTTCCCAGGTGAGCCCTTCCCAGGCGAACCCTTCCCAGGCGAACCTTTCCCAGGCGAGTCCGCTCCCGCCCCAGCCCCCCAGCACCCACACACCCCCTACCCAGGTGGCGATAACTTCGACTTCGATGGATTCTGGAAGAAGTACTTCGGCGGTGAACACTGGCGCAAGATGTTTAGCAGCTTCTGGAACTAAGCGGTGACCTTTTGGAATTCTGATGCCCATCATACACTGAAGCAGTGCTTCATGAACTTTCGCTTCTTTTCGTTACTGAATGCCTTAATTGTAACTATTCCATTACCCTGTATTTAGTTAGACCTTTGAATATACATATAACCAAAATAATTGTTTGATACAAGTTGTGACGTCTAAGCCCATCCTGCAGACGTGTATTAAAACGTTATACTATTTGGTTTGGATATTGCTTTCTTAAGCTTGTCGATGGATCTATAAACACAAAGACAAATTTATGAGCAAAGGAGCCGATTCGTGTGATATCATCTGTGCATCTTGGTCTATGATTTAAAGATGCCTTTACCACAATGCAGACCCTGTCCAAACCACGTTTAATTAATACTCAATAAACCTTCGTTTGATCGCCAGGTTCGTTCGTATCTTGAGATTTATGAATCTCATCTGCTAACCGATCGATAATCAAAACCGTGGATAGATCTCGGTCAAACAAGTTTCGTATCAGCCGCAGTCCCTGTTTTGGGGCTATCTACTGGGTTTTCTCCTGCCTGGGAAAGCGATTGTGTGTTTGTAACGGCAACATCCAGACCGTCAATTCGACTCTCTTCGTCAGCCTGGCTGACATGATGGCCACAGCTTGGTGCGCTGTCCTGGTTCTTGCCAGCCCACCGTCGCCACTGTGGGTAAACTAAGACGCTTATGCCTCCAAAAATGATGAACAGTCCACATATGGCACCGCCGATGACATCGTAATAATCACCGGCAACTTGAACGCCGTCCCAGAACTTCCCATGTGGTTTCAAAGCGTTTAAGAGGAGAGTCAGAAGCTGGATGACGCCAATTACGATGGCGACTACGACGGTCAGAGAAGTGAGAACTATGGAGTAATAGAGGAACGCAACCGGGTCTCGAGGATTCCGGGATACTGGTTCCTCGACTGGGGTAGACTGTGGCTTAGGCGTTTCTGGGGGAATAGGCGCAGCGGATATTTCGGCTGATGGCTGTGACTTTGAGTCCAGAAAATGTGCTGCTGGCTGCACGTAGAGAGAAAGCATAAGAGCACCGTCGATAGTGTCTATCAGGCACATTCCAGCTGTGAATTCAGGTCAGCATTGAACTCCTTGTAGTCACGAGGTATTGAACAAATAATGGACCATACCTGTGAACAAAATGGGGAGAATCAAGATCAACCAGATACTAGTTCCCTTTGATGCTTGGACAGATGATATCCCAAGAAGAGCAATCTCCGAAGAAGTGTCAAACCCAAGGCCGAATAACACTCCAAGCGGATACATTTTCCACGGCCTAATGTCTAGTTATAAGCATATAAAATTGAGCTTATCTTAGCCAGGGAGATAACCTACCGGTCAATTATTTTGAACATCCCTTTGAGAATGGAGAAGAGAATACCACCTCCTTCGATTTTCCACATTTCTTCTCCTTTGTTTTTGTCACGAAGAACTTTTTTCATCTGAAGGACGAGTTTATACAAGATGTACCCATTCATGATACCCAAAAGAATCAAGAATGCAGAGCTGACGGAACTCCCGATGATGCCACCAATTGAACCATATTTATCAAATTTATCTGAAACTGCTGCTGCAGTGGCTGCCACCACAATTGAAGTGATGATAACGATACTAGGGGTGTCAGTTGACAAGTATCAGGGTTAGTTTTTGGAGAGGACCTTACGTTGAATGGCCAAGCGAGAAGAATGTCCCTACTGTAACTGCTTTCTGACCTGTTGCAAGAAGACGCCGCGTCATCAAGTCAATAGCCTATAATGAGAATTAGATACTATCATTAGACGTAAAAGATATAGCCATCTCACTGATATATGATCCGCATCGAGAGCATGACGTAAACCAAGGCTATATGCAAGAGCAGCTGTTGATGCTAAGAAGCTATGCGTGTAAATTCATTGCGTCAGCGGCTAACCTGGAACGTATAGTTACCGGGTTAAGAAAACTTACGGGTGATATGCCTAGTTCACAGTCAGTGTTGGTAGAAATTACTAGACGGACATACAACACTCACCAATACAATCCCCGCTGCGATCCAAACCAGTATATTGATCAATGCAATAAAAAATATAATAGCGAGAGCAGGCAATGGTATCTTTCTCAATCCCGGTACACGACGGTGTGATCTTTCGGCTTTCTCAATAATGGACCATCTGGGCTTCTTGTCCCTATTAGCAGTCAAAAGCTGCTCTTCAGCCGAGCTTGCAATCGGCATGGTTGAGACTGTATCTGTCATGCTATCAATAATCGTCCTGTCAAACCGATAACGTTGAAAAATAAGTTGCTTTCAGTGACTTTGCGAAAGATGTGGGCAAAGTTGCTGTTGATATTTGTGATTCTTTCTTCCAATAGAAAAAGCTAGAATACACCCGTTCCCCTCTTCCAAAACAAATATGCAAAGTCGGAATGAGAGTCAGGTGTATCCTGCTGTTCTTTTCGTCCCTTTTGATATTTTCTTCTTATCCGACATCTGGAGACCATCAGGTGAGCTGGATACGAACAATCGTTCACGTCTTCACTCCCTCGAGTGCATTGGATAATCCCGACTCCCCTCATAGAAGAATGAGGGAAAAGGGGGCAAGATATGCACATTTTAATGACAACTTGCTCGGCAATCCCAGGCCGACCATTGCCTTGACGAATTGCCAGTGTGGAGAATCTTGCAGGGAGTGAACCGTCCTATAGTTAACTAGTTAGACGAAAAGCAAAAAAATGAGGGGCCAAACAGTCGAGCAGAAGCAAGGCACCTAGCCGGACGGCGGAAATGGATGGAATCTTGCCCCATTGGCAGGAAACCAGTCTTCCTCTTCTTCAGCCTGGGTAAACTGGTCAACATCGAGTCAACTATGACGGCGAGAAAAGGCGATATCGTTTTTGACGGTGGTCAAAGTGCGTGGGATTCAGTTAAGGTAGGGAGTTATTGTGGAGCTTGAAAAGCTTGGGTTCGTTACCTAGTTATCCGGTCCACTTCGGTATCAAGCGAGGAAGATAGTTAGGACGGAGAAAAGGAGAGACAAGAGAGAAGCGAGAAGGTAGGCCAAAAGAATTACCATTCATTAACCGAATACACTGCCGATTTACCAAGTTTATATACCAAGCATACCAAATCACAAATCACATAAATGTAAGTACAAGAACGGGAAATTGTCTGGGGTAGAAGAAACCAAAAAAATTCGTCATTATAGTCGCCAGTAGTCCTCAGTCTAAGACTGTAAATCATCTGCCTGTGCGCGGAAGACAGTAGAGTCTTGCTCATCTTTGTCGTCCTCGCCATCTTCAAGGTCATTATCATAGTCCTGTGGCTCCTCTGATGCGCGTAGCCCGTCTATATCTTCTTCTAGGACGTGTGGGCTGACCAAAAATTTCCCCATGGCTACCATAGCGCGGTAGATCTCCTTTCCGGTGGGAACGATGTGTTCTCTCGGTAGTAGGAATCCATAACTCCCCCTATCTCTTAGCTTAATCTGGTACGAAAAGCGGACGTCTAGGTCGTGAAAGAACCAATCCAGGGCGCTTCCCGCGGTTCTCTCAAGCGCGGACGAAGTGACTGGTTCATCTGCATCTTTATCACCTGTGCAAGACGCCACGATGCCTCTGCATGCAGCTTTGACGTCATAGTTTTCTCGCGAAGACTTGCGGATGGCCTTTGCTAGGCCGGCGCCTAGTTCTTCAAGATTTTCTAGGTTGGCGGGTAGATGGGCGCATGAGTGGCCATACGGATAAAGGATCTGCTGTGAATAGGAGTGCAGATCCACGAACGCAACAAAGTGGACGTTATTCACTGTTACTTCGTTGCGGGCCCAGCTGGCGATCTCGCGCGCTTCGACAGCCTCGAATGGTTGATCGCCTGCATAACTCTCTGAACAAGGGTTGCTGCGGGTTGCATTGCCGTCCCATTCATAACCCCAGGAATGGTCTAGGTCGATTCCAGGACAGAAAGAGAGGGAGGTCTGCTGTCGGTTCTTTCGCCACAGACGGTCTGTAGAGAAGGTATATGCATAGCCGTCTGGGTTGACAGTGGGAATAAAAACGTAGTCGAACTGTTCTAAGAGCTTCGTGATCGATTTGGACTTTCCATAGCCTGTTATAAAGGAGTATGCGATGTATGAGACCGTGGAGACGCTGATCCATTCTCGAGCATGGGTACCACCAGATATGACGATAGTCCTTCGTCTGGGCGCCTGCTGTGCGTTATTTGTCGGGTGTACGCCGACACGAAGAGCAGGAATATCACGTCCTTCGGCTGTTGTGCCCACGCTGATCAAGGTAGTGTGGGAGGAGAACATGGACACGAGTAGGCGCATCCACGGGAGAAGGACAGATAGCGGCTGGTAGTCCTGGAAGAAGATGTTCTTGGCCTCATGAGGTTTCGATTTCGAGGTGCTGGCTGATGGAGAGAAACGGCGGGTCGTAGGACCCTGCTGTGAGGGCGGAGCTGAGCCGGCCTTTGGGTACGATTCGTAGATGGTCTGCGCCAGGTCGCGGATCAGAGGGACGTGAGAGGTTTGTAGGGACGGAGGCAGCAGCCCAAGCAGCGATGGGATCTATAGCCGTCAGTATCAGGATATCATTTCACCCGCATATAGCAAAACATACCACGTCCCTGGAGAGCCGTATGTCAACCCAGTCGTCATGGCTGCCCCAGACATCAAGGAACAGAATATTCGACGCTTCAACTAGTGCCTTGACTTCCTCCTGGTTCTTAATCGTAAATCTAAGGACTACATCCTCTCCGTACCTCGCCTGGAGCGTTGCTGGTGCCCTCGAGACGGTCTTTGCCCGGTTTCTAGGCCGCGACTCGCAGCCCTCGCTGCGCTGCGGCAAGCCCCAGACAGACTCAACGAGCGAGTCCCGCAGTCTCGTCCATGCAGACGGCGTCCGCAGCGTCTCCTGCCTTACATCTAGCGCTGGATCTGTGTCTGTGGTGGCACTGCGGCCGGACGAGGAGAATGTATATGCCTGATCTTCGTGCTGTGGGACAGCCGAGACCAGCGGCAGCGAGGATGCGAGCGTCAGAAACAGGCTAAGGCGGACGGAGAAGTGCATCTTGCCATCGAGAGATCAACGTGGTCAGGCTAATTGAAGGAGTCTTTGGTATGTTATTTCATTTCTGAGCTGCGACTTTTGAGGATGTTTAGCCGTGGGAAGTTGGCCATGACTTCATCGGCCTCAAGAACTGGGTAGAAAGATGGATAAATACGAGCAAGTAACAAAAGAAAATCCGACGCCACAGCTTCAGCCACAGCGAGCGCCGTTGAACAACTACATAAGAAGGACATACAAACGACATGGGCCTCTGGTTATTGAAATACATCAACGAGACGGAGCGGGACTCTCGCCTTACATGAATATGGCTGGATAGTAGCTGGGATCTCTCTGGTACATGAACGCAAGCAAGTCGCCGGCGTCTTCGCGGCCGTACAGCCTCCAGGCCGTCACGAACTTCCTCAGCCAGGTCTTGCGTCTCATGGCCAGGCGGACAATGCGAGCGTTTCTCTCTGTCTGGAAGAGCCGGGCAGTGGCATCAAGCTTCTTGCGGAGGGCCTTCAGCGTGAAGTAGTCGAGCAGGCCTTCTTCCTCCAGCAGAAAAAGCAACAGGATCTGGTAGATGAACCGGGATGTGAGGCCGATTTGGCCCTCTTCGGCCCTCTTCTTCAGCTTCGGACAGATAATGATTGAGCACGAGGGGGGGTGCCGTCTCTTGTCCATGTCTTCGCCGTCCTGGAGATACATCAGGCCCCGGATGAGCGTCCGTCGGATCTGGCTGAGCTCCTGGAAGGGCGTCCCGATATCACACGCAGGACAGTCGCATACGAAACCCAGAGACGCATGGCGCTCCTGTGGCGGGTGAAAGGTGACTCTGGCGTCGTAGCTGAGAGTGAGCTCCTCGCCAGCAGTGATGTCCCGGATTGCATAGGTGGAAATGGCCTCCTTTCCGTTGAAGGGGGCTTTGCAGTTGGCAATGCACGAGTGATTGAATCTCGGCTGCAGGATGAACATGCCGCAGACTGGGTTTTCGCCGGGTCTGGCTGTCATAATTCTGGAGACGGTCATGTTGTTGTCAATGAAGGCATGGGTCATGCTAGGATATCTCGCGGAGCCGTTGTCACGCAGGCACAAGAACTGCTGCTTATCCTCTGGCTTCAGCTTCTGGAATGCTGCGAGGACGGCCAGCTCAGTGGTTCTGTGCGTAGATGACTTGACCATAAAAAGGGGCTTCTCGCTCAGGACCAGGTCTCCCTTCTTGATGTCTCTCTTCGCGAAAATACCCCATCCTTTTCCAGGAGAAGGCTTCAGCTCAAAAGGCGCGTTTTCGGGGATCTTGAGCTTCGTGTAGGCTAGAGAGGTCAGCTACATATAAGATCCAGTCAAGCTCTCAAGAAACTCACGGTGTGGTGCAGGCATTTTTGCTACTGTTATGGTCCGGACCTGGCTGTGAAAGATGGTGAATGACCATAAAAACAAGTCCAGCTGGAGAATTTATACAGTAGTGTAGCGAGGAGGAACACAAGATACCAACAAGGACGCGCTAGCAGGTGTCTTAGGAGAGCTTCACATCCTGACTAACAAAGAGAGTGAACCTCACTTGATAATGCTATATAGCTCTTAGCTTATCATCCAGCGAGGAACATGCTAACATTCCTATACCCTGATGGTGGCTATTAAGCATGATAATTTATATATGGGTATATCCTAACCCCAATATCTTACCAGTCTGATCTATATATGAACATATTTTTGCGTGTTATGTTGATATAATTTCAGGCTGATAAGAGGACATACTGATGGCAGATTTATTTCTAGCCTCAGAGACTTGATACACCCGGGATTTTACTGGCTATAACTAAGTTGGTAGTAATAGCAGTGCTTCTCACAAGGCAAAATCCATATCAATCGCCGCTAATACATGTATAAAGAAACGCGAGGAGTAACTCTCATCTATAATAGAGCCTTATATTATTTGGAAATCTTCATCTATATCACCTAACTTGCATAGTTGATTCTCTCGCTAATATAGGACTCTGTAATGGTGACATACATAATATATAGTAGCCTATTTTCCTTCACATAATCAACAAATAAACTAGAGTAATATTTCTTTGACGCTACAGAGGGATATTACACAATAACATGCGGATATAACATATCCCTCGTGGTTGTAGGTTGTATTATCCACAGGCGTATTCCGACTGTATCTTATATGAATGCCAAGATATAAATAAAATGCGAAGAACCTTAATTGAATTAAGCTCGTCCAATGAGAATTCATAAAACTAAAAATAGACAAACTTGGATATAATTATATAAGCATTACGCCTGAGATTTATGCATGTCATGTGATAGTCCTGGTGTGTCACGCTCATATGACCCAAATATTTGCGCTTACCCTCAAGAAGTACTCCGTATCATTTATTTCAACGTCTATTGCATATTATTTCCCCATTAACACTGAAAAGCTGTCCCGGACTTAGAGGCCATGTTCTTCCCACCGCCAGCAAAACCTGTACCCTCCGACGATATTTCCACCAGACCGGGTCGTATCTTTTCTTTCTCTTTCTTCCCGTCCTTGCTCCCTTTCTTGCTTGTCAAGTCGGCCTCACATACATAGCAAAACACCTTTCCTATACGGTCTACCTCAGATGGGTCTGTAGAGTGTGGGTCTGCGCCTCTGTCCGCAGTCATGAATTGGTTGACGCAGCGTTTGCAAATAACATGTCCACAAGGCTTGGCGACTGCGAATGATGTTAGCCATTGTATTAAGACGTAGTAAGTTAGAATACTTACGCATAGCCTTGAGTCCGTTGCTGAGGGCCTTCTTGCAGCTTGGACATATGCGGACCATATCACCTGTTTTCTCGTTCTTTTCCTCTGTAAAATGAACAGTCACCAACCCCTTTAGAGAGTATCCATGTTTATTCTCCGGTGTTGATGCAGGGCATATCGGGTTCAGCTTTGTGGACTTCACATCATCTCCGTTCTCAGCAACAGACGGTGTTAATGACGGTACCCAGAATGAGGGAAGTTGAGATTTCGATGACTCTGCCTAATACCCCCGTTAGCATGCTTGAAGGTGTGGCATAGACATGAGACATACCTTCTCCCGTTCAATTTTTTTCATCATCTTCTCTCGTTCCTCCATTGCTATCTTTCGCATCTCTTCTTCATCCAGTTCAAAGCCCTCCTTACGTCTCTTCTTTATCTCCAGACTACCCGGAGAACCATCACCATTCTTCTCAGCCTTTTCATTCTCCTCCTTCCTCTCTTCTAGTTCTCTTTTCCTTTTCATCTTCCTCTCTTCAAGGCCCATACTCACCATCTCAAACTCCTTCAGTTCTCGATCTCGCGCTTCAGCAGCTAATCGTTCTTGATCCTCATCACGTTCTTGTTGAGCAATCTCCCGTTCCTTTTCTAGACGCTTTATTTCCTTCCGCTGTGCAAGGAGGTCGTTGACTGCGCATTCTCGGCAGAAAAGATCGCCATTAGTGGCGCAGGCGACAACTGGCTGACGAGCTGGAAGAAGACAAAGTCTACATGAAGAGAATGGTAGGAAGGATTCGCGGGATAACCGAGTGCTTTGGGATCCCCAGGTCGAGCGTAGAAGGGACCGTTCGTAGGACGTGAAATGAGGCAGCGAGGTGTTGCGTTTTGAATGAGCCATGATGGTAGCCAATTGGGTATATAGACCGGGCAGTTATGTTGTACCTTTTGTATATAGATCAATTACTCCTAAACAGACAAATATCCGAGCTAGGAGCTAGAAAGGTGCTCTTCCTGATCTTTTTTCAGCTTGTGAAATGAAATCAAAAATGTCGCGAAGTTGCAGCTGCAATCGATAAGACTGCTGACTAAGCCAGTGTTTGGCAACAACCAATTGTATAATTCAGTTTATGACAATAATTCTACTGGCTGGTATTAAAACCTTTTAATTGATGATTCGGTCAGGTATGGGATTAGTCAGCTATTTTCGTCTCTCCAACGGAGTAATTTGGTCAAGGGTCTGTTGTTTAACAAGCTTTTATTGATCAATTTACAGAGCTGCAAAACGAATGCTAATACCATTTCTATACGTAACCAGGCAAAGAGAAAGAAATAGAAGGGCGGGTGAAAAAAAAAAAAAAAGAAAAAGAAAAGAAAAGAAAAAGAAAAAGAAAACCAGAGCAATGTATAAGGTCAAAACAATAAACAGTAAGGTATCCCACCATCCATCCATCCGCCCATCCATCCTTTACCACCAGAATAGGGAAAAAAGAGAAAAGAAATGGGTGAGCAGAGAACGTGAGGCATCTTACATACGCATGTCCAGCATATATCATGTACGTAGACACAAAAGGAGAATAATAGTAAAAAAACAGATGTAGAAGGAAAAAGTGGGCAAAGTTGTACGACACGCTTGCCGGTCAAGGGGAAAAGAGTAATCGAAGGGAGTGGTAGAAAGGGGAAACGAGTTTTAGCGAACAGTGTGCGCGACATGTGTAGGGAAAGAACAGAACAAACGGAACAGAACAGAAGAAGGAAACGGTTTTTTATGTATTCCACAATGATGAAAAAAGCCGGGTATTTTGTTTCGTTATGCCATCCATCCATCCATCATACGTTTCTTTCAGAAGTAGAAAAAAAAAAAAGTGGAGAAGAAAGGGAAAGGAAAAGTAATGAAAGAGAAGGAATGAAAGATGCAAGGAATGGTTCAAGACGAACATGAGAGAGAGCACAGAGGAATGTATGTATTCAAGCTACAACAAGCTTTGAATCATCATGGGTGACTTGGTGTTCACTAGTGTTGCCAGAGCCGGAGCCCGGGGTATGCGACACGTCACTTATTGCTGGAGAACAACGGGATGGAACCGTCGGAGCACCTGTATCTGTGGACTTGGAGGTAAGAGCAGATGCGATGCTAGTTGACCTAGCTATCTGTGTACCTGTCTGATCTGCACTTTCCGGTCCAATGGTTGAGACAATCGAAGACGCAAAAACCGAATCTGTGCCATCATCACCACCAACAGTTGAACTGTCTGGTTGGCCTTGGGCTGCCTGGAGCTGCTGATTGGACTGCGGCTTACGTTGTTTTAGCCTCTGCTCAGGTGAAAGGATCTGCCATTCAGAACCGAATGTGATGATAGACGCTTTTTTGCCGTGAACGGTAAAGCTGGGAGATTTGCGTGGGAGGGTTCCGGGCTCATCGGAGGTAGCTGCAGGTGTAGATGGAGTTCCTGGATTATTGCCGTTGCCAGTGCTAGCACTGACCGAAGCAGAGTGAGTGGAAGATTGGGCAGAATTGGAAGAGTCACGATCTCGGCCCTTTCGGCTGGTACGATGAAGAGGAACATTGTGGTGAGCTTCTCGAAGAGTACGCTGGAAGCTGCGTCGAACTTTGGAACGCTCAGAAGATGGTGGAGGGGAGGGCTGAACAGCATCCTTGTTTGTGGAATTGGTGGATATAGGTGTGATAGGTTCCTGCATGCCAGGAGAGTTCGGTGGGCTTGACAGGGAGACGGTATCCAAAGCAAGAATCCCTGTTTCGCGGAGGAAACGTTGCTCCTCGTCGTCATCATCTGTAACACTTGGCCGTGGAGTGACTGTGTTTGATGTGCTGTCAGTGTCTGTGATCGGCGTTGTCACAGAGTTGGGATTAGGAGTAGAAACGTTCGTCTGTTTAGATGCGATGGTGGACGACATCGAGTGTCGATTGCTCTCTGCAGAAATAGATGCGGCTTCGGATCCGACTGGCCCATTTCCGTTTCGCGCAGAAGCAGTTGATATCGATACTCTCTCGCTATCTTTTTCGCCCGATAATGTGCTATTTTCTCCAACGTCTCCGGCACCGTCCATCATTTGACCAAGGGCAAGGCCAACCTCCTTTTTCCAGCCTACTGCGCCAACACGGCCCTCTTCTTCCGCCAGGTCTCTAGCCAAAATTCCCCGATGACACTTCAAGCGTTCCAGGTCAAGTCGAGCCCACTTTACTTTAGCAGACATCCGACCCGCTGCAAGGATGACCTGTCCCCGTGTCCGTGGATGAATGGGCGTAAGATGTTGCAGGTGTCTCGCGTTCCTCAGTAGCATATCAACCTGACGTTGTGCAACAAATAATTTCTCGTTCGATTCCTTGATGTGTACTGCTATCTGCGCACGGCGAGCAGCATGCGCTTCCTGTGTATACTGCGGATCTGCATTTGATTGCTTTGCCTTTTCCGAACCTCTCATGCGAATGCCACTGGTGCGGTATGTAGCAGCGTAGTTGATCAAATTCACCCACTCCGCCATTTCCGCGTCTGAGTTGGCCAGAAAAACCTCTTCAAACCCCCCATGACGCACAAGAAGGAAGCCATGCTTGTGCCGTTTGTAACTTGAGTCAAGCAGTGCGACGGCTTCGGCAGTAGACATAATTGTATCAGGTTTGAATGCCGTAAGTGGCGGTGTGAATGTCACTGCTGGGGGCCGGCTGTCCTGCTTACATTTTGCATCATACTGTGAAATCAGAGACTTCACCCATTGAATGTCACGGAATAAATAAAGCTGTGAGCCAGTAAGCACAGCACCCCATTCCTGCCAGGGCGACAAAGCCTTTTTCTTTTTCGCGTCCTTGCGCCAGAGTAGACCGACTTTGACAACACGAATATCGACTAGGCCAGGTTGAGATTCTGCTGGGTTCGCTATAGTCGATTCAGTCATAAATGCATCTGGTCGAGAGCGAGCAGAGACAATCTGAAGTTTGCAAGGATTATCGAAGGTGTTATTTAGTTGTGCTATAGAAGGAGGGGAGGGCAGATGTGTGTTTGTCGCCGGAGTTGAGGAGTAGATGTCTTCGAGTTCCATGACATTCTTCAAATTAGGCCGTAAAGAGGACACCCTGCCTTCAAGAATGAGCGCATACGGGTCAATTGGATCCTTAGATGACTTCATCAGATGGTCTGTGCTTGCCATCTTCGTCATGAGGTTGCTTCGGGCTTTGGGTGATGAGAGACGAGAACTTAGATTGATTTCATCCTCAACATGAATGAAGGGGGTATAGCAGATATTATCGTAAAAGCACTCAAGCACTTCTTCGGCCACTCCCTCACCACGAGTATTCTTAACGTAGTCCGCACGCTGCATTTTCCGCTTGTTGTTCTTGTTGAACACATCCGTGTGCAAAATGAGCAGTGAAAAGGCAATGAAATATGCTTGATCGGTGGACTCAAAAATTCCCGGGTTACATTCATGGTAGCGATTGGCGAAAGATTGAATCATGCGATCAATATGTTGCGTTTCACGGGGTAATTCAGCTTCCATAAGCAGCTTGCGAATAGCCATGTCCATCGGATCACCAAAGAAGGAGAAACTACGCATATACTTGCGTAGAGCCACCGAGTAGAATTTTTCTGCCGATTGAGACAAGATGCTTGCGATGGCACCACGATGAACGCTTGATTCCAGGCGGGAGAGGTAAGTTGCGGAAGTATCAGTTGGAGAACGGGGTGGATATGAAGATAATTCGCGAGCTAGGGAAAACGAGTTTGGTTTAGACGCCGTAGGAGTCATTGGACTGGGCCCAGCTCCAGGAGTGGAAGCGGTGGGGGTTCCTGACCTAGGTGTCATGGTGAGGTCATGCTGGCTGTGTTTAAGACGGGAGTGGATATTGAAAAGATCACTGAAAGATTTCCGTGGAGCACTGATTGCCGGTGGAGTGACATCCGGTGTTAAACTGACATCAGTGTCATCCTGAATCTGGTGCAGAAAACCTAGGGTGGAAGATCTGGCACGGCGTTTGGCACGGTCAGTGGCAGATGGAGAAACAGACGACTTCGATCGGCCTGAGGTAGCAGAGTCCTTGCGGAAAAGTGGAGGTCTAGGAGATCCGGCGGTTGATGCTGGGCGGCCAGAAGATGAATGTGAAGGTGACGGCAGGTTCGAATCGCTGTATAATTCAGCAGATTTGCTCGATTGAGTCTGGCGATGGTACGCCTGGCCATCTGTGGGAGGCAATTTAATGGGTACGGGAAAAAGAGAAGCTCTGCTTTTCTTTAGACGGGGGAACCGGAATATAGATGACGAGGCAGAAATAGGTTCTTTCTTCGACGGTTGGCCAAAATACATGGATCTGTCACCAGAGCTTGCGTCAGAACGAGAAGATTCAGATAGACGAGCGTTGGAGAGGCCAGACTGTGAGTCTGCATGTGCATGAGCCCGGTGTCCGCTACGGAGAGAGGTGGTGGACAGTCTTCCAGCCTCTTCGAAGCAGATGTGAGAGTGCCTTGCGTTGGAGGAGGCCGGAGGTGTCGAGTTAGCACTACGGTCCTTCTTGGGTCTTCCAGTGAGTCCCGGGCTCGAGCTTCGAGAAGCAATTTCCGCATCAGAGACTAGGTTGTGTGATGACCGTGAAAAGTGTAGCTGGCTGTGTGGTTGAATTGGTGGCAGACCCTTTACTGGCTGTTCCAGATTGGGATTCGTCGGCGAGGTAGTGATAATTGTCGGTGCTAGAATCCCGTCAGTAAACATTGTCAACCGCTCTCCTCCCGTCTCTTTCCCTTTATCTATCTATCTATCCCAGGTGTCTGTAAGCCAAATTGATACATGGGAAAACCTACGAGGAATCAGCTTTGGCACTGGCGGTGGTTCCGAGTTCTGGTAGCTGGACGACAATTGGGGGTCGGAAGCGTGCCGGAATCTCATCAGACTAAACCGGTTTCTCTTGGTCGCTGGACGAGACAGGGCAGGATCTTTACCATCCTTCTCCCAAGCCGAATCAAGTCTGCTTCCATTGTTGCAATCGTGAGCCAACAATGAACGTTCTCCGGTCACGGTCTGGGTCTCTGATAGTCGGGGCAGCGGGGAGCGAGGGCGTGATCGAATCGAGTGCTCGCTTTGACGAGGCGGCAGTTCCACCTCCGAGTGCGCGGGCGACACATGCTTCTTTGCAGTGTCTTTGGAGCCGCCCCGGAGAGGCCACGGCATCCTGATAGCGGTCACCGTCTCCGTGGCGGTCGTCGTAGAAGCGGTGGTTATCGTGGTGGTGTTGGATCTCCTCCACATCGCACACTGTCATGTCATGTCATGGTCAAGAGGGAGGAGGAAGCCCTATCTGGCAGGCCCAAGACCAGGTCGTACTGCGTGCAGCGTGATAGAGGAGATGTGATAAGTGTCGAGATAGGTGATGTCCTTTTTTTTGTTATTTTCGTTCTCCCTGAAAGGAGGCGTGTTTCGCTGGCTGAAGCTGAAGTCCCCCTGTGGAGGGCAAGGGAGCCAGGGCGAGAGATGGGGCTAGTGCGTCAGCCTTGGAAGGTTATTTACCACGCGAACAGCAGTCGAGGACCAACCGAGTGAGTGCGTCGTCGACTCCGGCTACTCTGCGAGGTGCCCGTTCTCGCTCTCTTCCGTCTGTTCACGAGTCCGTCAACCTGGCTGGCGATGAAGCGTGAGGTTGAAGTTGGCTCAAAGTTGAAGTTGAGGTTGAGCGTCGAAAGCCCAGGCTGAGCAGATTAGGTAAGCCGGGCAGAAAAATTTTTAGAGAGAGAGAGAAGGACGCCAAGGCCAGTGTTATTCGTCCTTGTCCGTGGCCGTCAACATCCATCAACAGACGTCGAGATGTTGGCGTTGGCTTCCAGCGCGAGGGCGAGGGCGCATAGCGACAGCAGTAAGAGCCGTGGGAGAGGAGAAAAGAGGAGACGGGACTAGGGATACTACCATGATGGCGGGTTGCAGCGTCCGGCTATTAATAGCGCTGATTACAGAGGGTCGCTGCATACATTATACAGGGTTCTTTATAGGCTGCTTAGGCGTTGGCCGTCGACTATTGGCCCGGACGGCTCTTGGTATGCATCTCCTTGCACCGTTTCTCCTCACCGCGGGCTTCTAGATGCCTGCATGGAACGTAGTCTATGATGTAAGAGGACCAGAATGTTGCCGGTTTAATCGGTTGCTGCCTTTATTCCGAGCTACATGAGCTATTCCGGATAACTACTCAATATCTAGTTAAAATTCCCCTTATTATCCCAAACAATTATTGCACCCTAGCAAGTTCTCTCGCTTTGCCCAAACCACTGTCAAAAAGTCAGAAACGAACTCGCCTCCCTCTAGAAGGAGTCCGAGAAAAGCAGAATCCATGGCAACGTCCTTCAACACAGTTGTCATGTGCCGTGTCACAAGTTGCCGTAGGGGGTCAATCTGTTTAGAACCTCCTCGCGTGTTGTCCTCGTTGTAGACAAATTGGATGGGCTTGACAAGGTCTCCGATTCTTCTGGGAAAGAGGGTGAAAGCTTTTAGTGTCGTATAGAGCTTGAACAGCACCAGCTCTTTTAGCGCCTCGATGCAATATTTGTCTGCTATAACATAAAGTCTAGCATGGCCAAGAAAAACAGGAGTAAAGTCCTGGTCATGCGTGACATTGGAGAAGGGTTTGAACTGCTCAGTGAACTGGGCGCATTTCTCCGGGAGCATGTATCTTTGATCCTCTGTTATATCCGAACTAGGTTCCAAGCTTTGCTTTGGGCGTGAAGTAAAAGAGCCCTTTTCCTTTCCTTTTCTCTTGGTTTTTGGGGCAGAAGGAATTGATACTGGCGACATCAAAGGTGATTCCAAAGCATGTGCCAACTTCTCAGACTGACTGTCATCTTCCACCGGAACAGCTTCCTTCGCGGGATTACTATCCCAGCCACAGCTAGGTGGGGAATAGTTGTCTAAACAACAAAATTCGCAGAACCGAACAAAGGTATCCTCATCCACATCAGGCCATACTACCGTTCTAGAATGTGCCTCTAGCATATTGCCGTTTACCAGCCCATGGAGCGCGGATGATTGCTTTGCAATCGCTTCGGAATTCACAACGAAAGGAACCTTTTCAGGTCCAATGAGGAAGGTAAAAAGTTCCGAGCGGATGAGTCTATATAGCGTTAGGAGCTTTATTATTGGCGTAACTAAGGCAATTCTTACCTGCCAAATGGTTTATTCATGGTAACAATGCATAGGACATCAACTCCTAGGTACAGCAGAGAGAATACCAGTTGTTAGGTCGATGTATATAGAAGCGGGAGAAAACCAGCCTTTATACCCCATCTCATCGAACATAGAAGCTGAAAAGAAACAAGCAGGAGAGTTAGAAATATGTTCTTTCTCACGTAGAGGCATTGATTAGTACTTCCGAGACAGCGTATGCACGAAAATATGAGAGCGGATGATTGCATTGCTATCTTTTACAAACGAAAATATCAACCTGCATTGGTTGAAAATATATTATTTTGGACAAGCAGCCCACATAATGTTTTATCATGCTATACACGAGTAGATATGGCCTTAGAGATAAAGCGGCCATGTGCATTTTAACTACGATTCTCAGAAAGAATGATATCTAATCGTAAATCTGTATGATTGCCTGCTGAGAATGACATGCTATCTTCCGAAAATGAGCTGCATCAAAGGATATGGACCTGAGGACGAAGAAACAGTAGGAATTAGGGGAACATCGCAGTCTAGTGATATATTATGTGAAATAGTGCGAAGAAAGGAAAGCACGTAATTCTATACAAGCCTGAATATCACAAAACGCTTCACCGGGGCGGTAGATTCTTCCTATCATTTGCCTTCTTGAATTCGCGAACGGTGATATCGCACTTCACCTCCTGACAGAGCACACCACGTCTGTAAGGAAGTAGCTTGCTAGCAAACTCAAGACCACTAGCACGCTCAATGGCTTCCAGCGGCACCTCGAAATCCTGCAAGCGTTTCTCGTTTGGAATTCTGGCGTTAGGGAGCACGAATGCTCCCAAACTAACTTTGCCGTACTCTCCATTCCCGTCTTCGGCGAAAATAACCTTGTAGAAATGCGTGGGCACAGCAACATTGGGAGGATTGCCAATCACTTCATAGCTAACTTTCCACTTCCCATCAGCGGGATCACGCTTGGGTAGGTAGAGTGGGCCAGTAACAATGCGGACAGATGGGTATTTTTGCGTCAATCTGCGGCAGAAATCCTCAAAGTGAGCCCAGTAGTCGCGGTTGAAACCCTCTCCGACCTGGGGACACATGTTTGCCAACGAAAATGTGGCATCCATTGCTTCCTGGCTCCATTTTGCGTCTGCAGCGGGTACTTGGTGCCCTCTATCATATCCTGAGCGGTAGTAATCGCTCAGCCGTGCGCGGAAAGCGGCTGGGATGGACTCTTCTTCGTAGAACTGGCTGTGAGATCGGTCTCCGTCACGCTGAGCCACGGATTCAGGAGTTATATGCTCAACGACCCAGGCTGGATTACGGGTCCGACGGTCGAATCCGGCTGTTAAGGAAGGTCTATCGATCACATCGGAAATTGGTCCAGGGAAACCATATTGGAATAGTCCGCTAGGGTCGACTGGGTAGCGAGAGGTTGGGAGAGCTGGGGGAGGGACACGGGCAGCGGCGGTGACAGGAGAGGTTGCTGAAGGTGGAGAGGGTCCCCGAGCAGCTGGCAGAGGTTCATGAGGCTGGCGACGAGACGAGCTGGAGGAGTAGAGCAGAGCAGTGACACCAGCGCCTGTAGCTACACCAGCGGCTGCGATGATAGCGAAAGTGGCTTTCGACATCTTCAATGCGGGTATGGATGGCACTTAGTACAACTGAATTGATTCTAATAAGTGTGTATAGGGTGGTAAAGAACGAATATAAACCCTCCCTCCTTCGTCGTCCTCCTTATCGTCCTCCGTGTCGTCGTGACCTGACCTGCTGATTGAAAGAAAAGAAGAGTGCACGGGCCAATTTTTGATAGTTAATCGGGCCGAGTATTTTACCGAAGTTTATTTAAATAAAGTTCCGTCCAATCACAAATGGACAGTTACACCAACGACTGGTTGACAGCAGAGAACTATTTTTAGTATTTATTGTCCAATGAGGACTATCCATCTTAGTATATGGTGAATATCTACTAAACCATTATCTTTAATCTCTATGCCTGAGCTTTACATTCCAGGCAGATAAAAGTTAGCATATCATTTAGACTTTTACTATCTATGGGACAAATGTATAAAGGAGAAAGTGGAAGCTTGATTCAAGAATATCCACTCCATAGGTTAATTCGATGCAGGATACCCTGGTAGTAACAAGAAAGGGCCAGTTATGAATTGATTAGCTTGGGATTTTCATCTAGAGAACTCACAGAAACATGTACTCTTCCGCGCCTTTTTTTCAATTATAAGCTTCCCTTCTGTAGCTACACTGACGTACTCCGTACGGAGTAGTCAATGTATAAATCCTCGAATATACCTCGAAACGCGAAGGATGCATTTCAAATCACAACTGAACAGTTTCAAATAGAACACCCACGGTTGCAAAAAGCGCATCCGGAATAAACATCTCCGAAAAAGCTTCCCCGTAAAGGTGATTAAACTGCCGGACCTGCAATCGAGCTACTACTTAAGTGGCTGAGTCAGCCCCAAGGCCACTATCTGATTGTCAACAAAAAGGGATGGAAGGCGCGTCCCTGAAGCCTTGAATTAATCAGCCGAAATATGGGGCTCTTTCCGTGAAGGGAACCTTATTCTGGATCCCGGCGGGAATTCCATATCACATGACATTGTCCTGTTGCCCGGTCGCCCAAGGTTTCCTGCAAGTGCGCAACTCCGCCCGGTGCTGAGACGGACAGAGTGAATATTATATATTTGAACAGTGTAATATTGAAATCTCGTTCAACTCTGTGCGCCCTGTAGAAAGGCACATCAAGCGGGAGCTTGCCTGAAGAATATGGAGTAGGTTAGCCAAGCGTACCCCTGCCCGTATTATTATGTCATACGGTCTCCCTTTTCGTGTGCTGGAGAAGCCGCCCCATCCCGCGGAAGATCATGTCTAAGACTCCACGGTCGGCTGGGTTGTCGGAAACCACCAGCGGATATTGAACAGCTCCCCGAGTTGTTTCTTCAGCGAGCACTTGAAGTGATGAAATGTCTTCCACAGAGTACTTCCTGCTGTCTCTTTATGTTACTCCGGCGGCCTGCAGGGCGGATCGGACAGATCGGACGACGTGCTTATTAATCCGCCTTATGCACCACGTGATAAGCTTTATTCCTGACGCAGGGACCTTGGGGGTGACGCTAGTCCGCTTTAGGAAGCCTCGATGCATTTCCCGTCGCTTACAAAACGCGCGGTTGAAATAAGAGAAAAAGCTGGTCTAAGCTCGCTTAATAAATGTCTCCGTTTATTAATCCTCGACGTCTGCCTTGTTACTGCTGGCCTTCTTCTCCCTCCCTCGCTGTCATGCCTCAGCTGTGCTGTTGACCTACAGCTGGACCAGCACTTTCCACCCCGTTGACGTTTCTGAAGCCGCGGTGGCGTATGGGTTGAGCGGGGTGAGGAAATTGATACATTCGATACGGAGCCTGGATCAGGAGGTTTCGCCTCTCTGCCAGCAGGATGTTGTCAGAAAATGATGCCCGGGGTTGGATAATGAGCTGTATCAGCGGCATTGGTATGTCGAATCTAGTATTGTTAACATGCATCCTACTGATGATTGGATATCACAGCGTGTGCCATCGGATCCGGCCTCATCTGCGTGGACGTTATTGCGCAGTATCTTGGCAAGAAGGACTTTAGAATAGCGGAGAGTGATGTTTTCCTCTCATCGTCGCTGAGCTTGAGTGGAGGCGTGGTCGTACGTATGCCTAATACTGCGGACAGGGTTGGATAAAACTGGGAGACACGAGGGCCAACTGATATCAGCTTTTTACCGCCTTGTATAGTATGCTGCCTACCTCGAAGGGCTACCTGACTCAAGCCGGATATTCCCCACAGCTAGCGGCATACACCCTCATAGCGCTCTTCTTCTCTGGTATCATCGTTATAAATATCTTTTCCACCTTGCTGCACCGATGGATGCCCTCCCATGTTGTCAGTTGCGGGCATTCGCATTCACGTCCTCATAAAGCTGAAGACATCGAGCAAGCAGCGGAGACGGCGAATAATGCGCACCCTGAAACCACAGAGACCACTCCCCTCCTACCACATAGTCATGGCGATGCTAGGACTAGTGGCCCCGCCGCTCCTCATCAGCAGCATAACGGTGCATTGCCCCAGCCGGACATGGGGACACTGCACAAGCCGTCAGTTACAGCACAACTCTCGGAGCAGATAAACCGTATAATGGGGGGTTCTTCCAAGCCTTCATGTGCAAACGGCAAATGCTTTGGCGTCTCTCAAGCTTGCGGACTCGAGTGTAGGAAGCTCAGGGTACAGGTCGAATCTGGAGAGATCACCGACGTTACCGACGTTACCCAGCCCGCAGGTAATGACAGAGATGTCGCTCCTCAGTCAACCACTGCCGAAGAGGCTAACACTGGCCATCACACCGAACATACCGCCCTCGGTACATCGTCTAGCACTTCAACCACCGCTTATGCCCCTTCGCCTCCTTCCGAACAACCCTCAGCACATCATCACCACGTCCCGCAGAATGCCTTCTTATCCATCGGTCTCCAAACCTCTCTCGCCATAGCCTTCCACAAACTTCCAGAAGGATTCATCACGTACGCGACGAATCACACTAACCCCACCCTCGGCTGGTCAGTTTTCGTCGCAATATCCATTCACAATATTACAGAGGGATTCGCCATGTCTTTACCTCTCTACCTAGCACTCAAGTCACGGCTCAAAGCTATCATTTGGTCCAGTCTGCTAGGTGGTATCAGCCAGCCTGCAGGGGCTGGAATAGCTGCCCTCTGGATTTGGGGTTCATCTGGGACCGGCCGGCCTATAAACGATGAACACCCTGATGGGCCTTCTGCGGCTGTGTATGGGTGTATGTTTGCCATCACAGCTGGTGTTATGACGAACGTAGGCCTGCAGCTTTTTGCAGAAAGCATGATGCTCTCCCACAGAAGAGGGTTGTGCATAGGTTTTGCCTTTGCAGGCATGGGTATTATTGGTCTCAGTTTTGCATTGACTGCTAAATAAACCGTGTCAAAATTTGTTTCGATATGGTCCTCCTTCCGTCCTGGCTGGGCCAGAATTATGCCGCTTTGTGTTGATTTGACGCCATGCTGAGCGTTCTCCCAAAAGTAAATAGATCCTTACCCATCCATTTCCATCAGCAGTATATACATATCCAATAAAGGAGAACGAAGTATGACGAAATTTATTATCCGCTGCTCTCCTTCTGCCTCTCTCTTTCCCTCTTTCGAGCCAGATATCTCTCCTTTGCACTCATCACCTCTTCCTTCGATTTCTGGCTCTTATTCTTCTCAGCCAGTTCACGTAGTCGAGCTTCCTCCTCCTTCTCTTTTCGTAGTCTCTCCTCAAGCTGTTCAGTGATCATCTCTGTCTGTCGGGCTCGTTGCATTTCCCGCGCAGCTCGAATACCACCGCGGTCATATCCAGGACCAGGGGGCCTTGCACCTGCATTGACGCGGGAACTGCTGGCTGCTGCGGCCACCGGTTTAAGTTTCGATACAACGTTCAATCCCGCAGTAAGCAACTGCCGTTTATCAACCACTTCTCCTTCGTCATTGACGGCGATTTTTGCCCCCTTGGCATTAAGCTCCTCTGCAATCTGTGTTGCGGTCTTCTCCTGCTCCACTTCGTCATTCTCCACCGTTGCTTTGTTCTTCGCTGCTTCCTCTGCAGATCTAACGGCTTCTTCATGTCTCTGCTCATCCCGCTTAAGCACATCCCTGTAAAATCCAACCATTCCAATACCCTTCTTCCTCTTCTCCGCTTCTTCCTTTTCCTTCTCAGCCTCCTCTGCCTCTATCCTCTTCACTTCTTCTTGCTGTGCCTTGTAAGCAGCAGTCACAAACTTTTCTTTATCAGCAAATTCATCTCCCTCAGCCTCTCGTTCGCGAGCGAGCAGCTTATCCCTTGCCCGTAGCTGGTCTCGTTTCCGTGTGTCGGCACTCTTAAGAAGAGCAGTCATATATTTCGGTCCCTGCGATGCTGTATTGCCATTCGGATTGGAGATTTTGGACTTTGACCGGGCATGTAAAGAGTCGTATACTCCATCGTAGTCATATATTGATGGATCGAGGGACTCGGCTTCGTTTGCGTGCTTCTTGCTGGTATGAAGAGCGGAAAGATTGGTGTATTCACGTTTGGATGACACATCTCCGAGCTTCGACGATGTCGTCTTCTTTTTCAACGGAGCTTCATCCATCGTTCGCGAAGGGTTTGATTCTGGGAAAGGCGACAAACCGCCTAACGTTGTGATCTCGACGCCGCTTGACTCGCCATCATTTTGGCCTTCGTCTTCGGAATCTGGGTCATCCCACAAGCTTTTTCGTTTCTGGCCGGCGAATACAGAGCTGGATGAATTTTTTGTATTTGCCTTGGACAAATTAAGACCGTAATTGAGCTTTGGCGGTGCCATCTGAAATGCTGTAAATTTGTTATTGGCAACTTGCAGAATTATTGAAGCTGCAATATGTCGCAGAACCGAAGCTTCCAAGGTTCACTTTGAAGATGTTCCACGTGATATAGAGCCGCATTATATTATGTAATAACTACCTTGGAGTGTCAACTTTGGCCGATTTTAATGTCAACAAGCCACCGCGAAATGAACATCTTTGAGGTGTTGATAGGACAGGGAGAATATCTATCACTTGGAATACTGTGAGAACAACGGATGTAATATGTCATACTATTTCACGATTCTGTCGTCGGCAGACGTACCGCTCTTCAGCCAGGCATTCGGGACTTCGAAAGGGGGCGCGGATGGCATTGCTCGATTCCGATATGCCGATAACGAGAGATATATGAACCAGTTCATTATACATGCAAGCCTGGACATAGTTGAAGAGGTCCAATGGACTAATGGCGCTATGTAGGTCCTCGCCTTGTCATCTAGACCGTTTTAACTACGTATGCTGGCTCTAATGCTCGACTAGGTATCTCAAACATATTGACACCTACCCGCCAGCTTCAGCATATATCTCTGCGTTTCTCACAGGAACAGGGGTTCGGTTTCTTCTCCTACATCAACCCCCACCTTCGACCTCTCAACCTGGTGCAGGGGGATCCGCTAGTGGTAGTGGTGGCGGTTTATCTGCTTCTGGCTTCCTCTCAGGGGCCTCGGGCTCGTCGCGAAGTTCGTCATCGTCGATAGCGCATAACCCTACCTCTCCACAGACGGAAGATGCGATTCGGCAGTTTATGAATGAAGTTTATGAAAATTGGGTTAAAGCAGCCATGAGTCCATTTTATCGGCGCGGCATGGAGATTACGAGCCCAGTGTTCCGTTCCAGAGTAATGGCTGCAGGAAAGAAGTGGTTATAAAGCTGGGTGTCAAGGAAACACTGCATAAATAATCATGGGCAGAGTAGGTGTGGTTTCTGCCTGCAGGGATCTTGAGCGAAGCTCAGTTCAGCCTCCGCCCGTAATCCATGATACGATGCCACTGAGCAGCAATCCCGACATAGATGTTCGAACTGCTGTGCACCAGAGCCAAGTGAAATGCCTTTTACTGGCTCCAATGGCACATCTACTATTGGGCTTTGAACAGATGACCAAACGAAACCCTGATCCAGCATTTAAAGTCAAGAGACTACAACGCTGATTTTAGTGCATCAACTCTATGTGTACCAAGTGGGAGCATGCAAGAAACTGTTGAACAATTCATTTCTGCATAGTCTTACGAGCCTTTGGATAGAGTAATTGAATAGATTCAGGGTGCTCCAACTAATTAGTGTGGTTCAACTTTCCTAGGAGCATGATGACATCCCGAAAGTAATTAAAAAGAGCGTCCATCCGGGAAGCGAGCAATTAAAAACGTAATCCAGAACCAAACCCATGACCCAAGCGCCATAACCCAACGCCATTGAGTGCCATGAAATAGTAAGTAGGAAAAAACTAGCGTAAATGACGGGGAAATAAAGGAAGATGGAGTGGGTATTATACTAGCACCCGGAGATACTGTGATCTCGGTCTCTCAGGATACCATCATCTGTGGCGCCATCTTCTTCACCAGGAGGTTCTTGAAGTTATCGACGGCATGAACAAGGTCATCTATACGTGATGTAGCACCAAGTAAGCCACCTTCCATCTTCACACTATTGCAAGCACCGAGGTGAAGAGTGTGATCGAGTGCTACTGCACCATCTTCCAGTAGCAAGCAGTCGAACCCTTTATCACAGCCTTCTCTCAAAGTGCTCGCTACGGCTCCGTCAGTTGTCATACCGACAACGACAAGGTTCTTGATACCTTTGTTACGCAACAAAAGTTCAAAGTCCGTGTGCGCAAAGGCACCACGACCTGGTTTATCGACAACAGGTTCTCCCTCCAGTGGGTAGAGGTCTGGGACGATATCATGGCCCGGCTCACCGCGGATGAGAAAGCGTCCTAGTGGACCTGTGGACCCGATCCCCGTGGCTGTGGGGTTGTTGTGGGAGCGGAAGTTCTCTCGAGTAGAGAGGGTAGACAAATCCGGCCGATGCCCTTCGCGGGTATGATAAACTGGGAAGCCAGCTGCACGGAACGCGTCTAGCAGCCGTCTGATTTTAGGAATTAGAGCCATTGCAGGAGTGACATCATAGCCTTGATATGCCATGTACCCTTCTTGCGAGCATACTATATACGGTTAATGTCAGGCCGGATGATCAAGACTAGCGAAGAGTTCTTACCATCCCGCTGCATGTCCACGACTACCAGAGCCGTGGTGAAGGGGGTAAAAGTAGCATCATGAGGCCAGTCGTATGGTACAGCAGTAACCTGCCCCTTTTTGACACGGTGGTGAGGCGTCTGTCGTGGTTTATCCACTATGGCTCCATGGTTATGAGACGGATTCAACACAGTAAGCGTCCAGATGCCCGGGTTGCCAGCCGCCACTAGCATGAACGGGCAGTCCATCAACCTCGACGTGCGTTTCCGCTTACGAGTCTCCTCTGTCAACCCATTTCGGGGCCTGTACTGCCCTCCGCGATCGCATCTCAGCCAAACCTTCGCGGTCCGCCCTGGCTTCTTCTCGGTGGGCGTGCTCGATGACTTGACCACAACATTGTACCCGTGAGCCTTCGCGTGAGCATGTACCGATGCAATCAACGACGCCTTATCAGGATACGTGCCCTCAGGCGGCGGGACGAGGTCGTCTACTGGGGATAGATCGGGGATATCTTGCAGGTCGCTTGGTGCATCGAGATTCAGGTCTGTAGGGTCCGCCATGCTCACCGCATGGCCAGGTGCAGCGGACTGCCCTTCTTTCCAGAAGTTAGCACCATTGCGAGAAAGCATGTGTAGAGATGTGCCGGGGATGGCAGAGATGGAGCCGGCAGAGATGGGATATAGCCAAGGGTCGCTGTGCGTGGAGGTACGGCGGAAAGTTGTGGTGGTGCCAGATGTATGCCGGAGCCTGTGGTGTGGACCAAGTAGAAGCAGGCGCAGCCAGGGGAGAAACTCACCTATACGACAAGATGAGAAGCTCGCTGGGACGTCTCTTTGGGCCTCTGTTAGAATGCTCTATGCAGGTTGCTTTCGTCTCCTTCACTTCCTCGTCTTCACTTCGTCGTCGTCGTCTTTTTCTACTTCGTAGATGGACTTTTCACGCATCCAGCAAGAGACGGTCACGTGAAGATTACTCAGATCTCGAAGCGAACTGACGACGATGCAGCAAACGAATGGAAAAGGCATCACAGAAAGACTGGTACTGGTTGACGGCCTATGAATAGTAGCCTGGCTGATGCTTAGATCAGTGGGACATTGAGGCTATAGGCTGGGCTGACGGATGAGTTTGACGGTGGCTCATAGACAGCTATATCCCCAGCAGCCCGAAAAACAGCCAATTCTTATAGATCCGAGCACTTGCATAGCATTTGAACAAAGATGGCCGGGACTTATGTCGAGATGTAACAAGCCCAGGACCTGACTGTTCACCGATACTAGCTAATATACCACCTAGTGACAGGATGACTACTTCTTCTGTACCATCAAGTTCGTATGACGGGGAGGCCCCGTCGATGATACCCATCATGGAGATTGCTGCCTCCGCCACAGATATTGAAGGCGACGGCGACGGTGGCGAGAATGCCAGCATAATCGACTTTTTAAAGCCCCTGATCCTTGATGATAGCACGGTATACGACCTTGCATACCGATTCTCAAAGACTTTCAAGGACGTTGCGGCAAATTCTCTGGAGCAGTTCTTCCCTACAGCCGTGACTCGTCTCCCCACCGGCCAAGAGACTGGTCACTATCTGGCTGCATATGTTGGCTTGTCCTATCTTCGGGTGGCCTTTATTGATTTGCTAGGCCCTTCTGTACCAGCAGCCAGGGTCCATAGTAACGATGGTGTAGCTTCACCTCGTGTACGGCGGACGCTGGAGAAGGCGTGGCCGATCGAGGAGCGTTTGAAGAAGGATATTGCTAAAGATCTCTTCGCATGGATTGGTGATCGAGTTGCTGAGGTTGTAGCCGACAGCCTTGAGCCGCAAGGGAGCAGTTCTCCGCCATCGGTAGACATGGGCATTTCATTTTGTTTCCCGATAAAGTATGCTCAGCAGATGCATCGCTCCTGATTTCGCCGCAGCTAACATTTACTAGGCAAGGGAACCTTAACGAAGCAATACTGATGCCCACTGGTAAGGGATTCGCTATAAATTCGGATCTTAACCTTCGCGAGGCGTTACTGGATGGATATGAGCGCCATATACGCCGCGCCAACCGCGAGTCTTCTGCAGACGCTAAGCGGCTACGGCGCACTCTGCCAACTCTGAGGGTGGTAGCTATTACCAACGATACGGTTGGGACGCTGGCGTCTCTTGCATACTCGGTACCATCGCTCCCCAACAGTAAGGCAGTAATGGGCCTCATTGTCGGCTCAGGATGCAACGCCACAATTTTAATGAACATGGACGCGCTCAACGAGAAGAAGACTCGTCCGGTTAGAGCTAACCAGCCTGACGCTTCTGAGGTCCTTGTTAGCACAGAATGGACTCTCCGTGACTCCTCTCGCCCCTTACTGGAACTTAGTATTGCCTCAGACTGGGACAATACACTTACCATGGGAAGCAGTCGACCTGGTTTTCAGCCCCTAGAGTATATGGTCGGTGGCCGATACATAGGCGAATTAGTCCGTATCATTGCCCATGATTATTTCAAAACAGTTTGCGGGATACCAGATGAAGCACTTCCTGTGGCAATAGTCGAGCCCTACCGGCTTACAACTGATTTACTTTCCTTAACCATTGCCTCTCTCTCTCTGACCAGGAAAGACCTTGCCTCTGAACTTCAAACTAAACTACCTCCTCGTCAGTCAACAGCCGAATGGACATGGACTGAAGAGAATGCTGGGATATTACGCACTATTGCAGCCACAGTGCAGAACCGTTCTGCTGCCATAGTAGCCGCTGCCACCACAGGGCTGCTCGCATGTACGGGGCACATCCATCTAAGTAGCCTTGAAGAGCTAGCCTCCGCTGCCCACACACCTACGAAGGAGGCTACCTCTTTCTTACAACCCAGCGACCTTCGAAGCCCTGAGGAGCTGGTTGTTGGATTTTCGGGTGGTGTGATACAGCATTATCCGATGTACAAACAGCATGTGCAGAGATATATTGATCAGACACTGCTGCGCGGCGGGCCACAGGATGGGGGGAAGAGTATTTTCTTACGGGAGGCTAGTGATGGTGGTATCATTGGAGTGGGTGTTCTGGCCGGAACGACCAAGGGGAGGATCGAGACTATTACAGGAGCAGGCATGAAGTCCGTGGAGCATAAAAATGACCCCCAATCATGAACGGCATTGTTTGACCGGTTTATTAACGTTCGTTCGAATAACTACCAGTTATTACTATTTGGAAACTTTGGATATAAAACTGGATTGTATGTATATAGGTAGCATCCCTGGCGCTTCTTAGATAGCTTGTGTATAGATAATATTATCTTGTACGTGACACTGGTTACTATGCTGCATCGACCCTTCCCCTCTGCTCTTACACTGCTCAACACGCCACTCTATCAAAATAAGCAGCCCTTGTCTTTATGCGTGGTCGTGGCTTCGTGACACCCCCTATTCTCTCCTTCATCCACGTGACGGTTGTCATGGTTTCGCTGAGTCAGCAAGTCATCAACATCAAACAAAACAACGAGCGAGATGAAGAAACGAAGACGACGAAGACGAAGGCGAAGACAGCGAGACGACCAGCGACTTCAACGGCGACACAGTCAGCAGAGGGACGGGTAAGTAGCAGGGTAAGTAGGCTGGTTCCTCTCCGGCCTGTCTGCGTGAACACTCTGTGCGGCACGCTGAGTATCTCGACGATAACACAGCATCTCTTACGTCAACTACACCCTTGGGCGCAAATTAGAGACGGCCGCCACCCAGTCATCCTCAACAGCACGGTGCAAAGGGCGGTAGCGAATATAGGCTATCGCGAAATCGAGAAGAAAGCTCGATACCTGTCTCTGAGACACCTAAACGTCCATAGTCCGGAGGGCGGTTTCGGGTGAACAACGCAAACATGGCGGTGGCAGATCCCCCATCTTCGCCGCCCAACGCATCGACCAGCACCGCCGACGCCATCGCTTACTACAAGTCGCAGTATGAGCTGCTCGAAGCCGAACTGGCTGATTTCCAGTCGTCGAGTCGCGAACTGGAGGCCGAGTTGGAGAAGGACATCGAGGCATCGGAGAAGAGGGAGCGGAAGCTGAAGGAGAAGGTCGAGAGCCTGGGCTATGAGGTCGAGGAATGGAAGGTGAGAACATGATATCTGCACACCGAAATGCATACGCGGATTCTTACAGGTTGATAGACCAAGTACAAGCAGGCTAAGTCAGAGGCCAACTCTGTACAAAGCACGCTGCAGAAAGAGATCACTACGCTACGAGACTCGAACCGGACACTGCAGCTGAAACTCCGGGATACGGAGGTGGCCAACGATGACTTTGAGAGACAAGCTCGCAACACGACCTCTTCTCTGGAAGACATAGAATCCAAATACAACATATCTATCGAGCGAGGTGTGTTGCTCGAGGAAGAGATCAAGAATGGCGAGCAGGAACGAGAGATGCTGCGAATCAAGGAGCAGCGCCTGCGTGACGAGCTAGCGGATCTTAAGGTCGAAACCCATATCATCCAGGAGAAATTGCGAAAAGCCGAAGCTGCTCTGGAACGAAAGGCAAAGTTTTCGTTACTGGAATCGACTTCAACGAACGGAATCGGCCATCGCCTCGACGCCGCAGACCATTCACCAGCAACGACTACCTCTTCGCCCATCGCAACGCCGCTGACCAAGTCTGCATCTTCTGTTGCTTCCGAGATCGCTACACCACCATCACCACCATTCTCTGAGTCGTCTACCAACGGGGCATTCAGGGGTGCTACCCCAAATATGTCTCGATCTCGTGTCTCTATATCCGAGTCAAATGGTGTGCCAAAGCATCAGAAGTCGGCTTCTCGATCTTCACGGCACTCTCGAGTTCCATCGGTATCTATGAGCAGCACAACCGGCCGCATTACCCCATCTGCAGGACGGCAACCTACTTCGAATGGCCTCCCCAAGTCAAGTTCCCTATACCAAATCCGAGGACTGATCGGGAAGATGCAAAAGCTAGAGGAGCGTGTCCAGTCTGCACGATCGCGACTACCAGCACCGGTGGATACGCCACCCCGAGCATCTCCTCGCACCGGCTCTGCCATGGGCGGCCCAGCATACAACATGCCTTCATCTGTAACGGTCCGCAGCAATAGGAAACGATCGAGCGGTAGTGTGGCCAGTAGCTCAAAGGACAATAACGAGATGCCGCACACACCGGTGACCCCTGGGGCCCGAATTTCCCAAGGACGAGGCTCGTTTGGACTTCCAGCACCATCTCAGTCAACACCATCGCGACCAGAAAGTCGCACCAGTATGTCATCGCGCTGTTCCGTCAGTAACATGACCTCGTCAAGCAGCATCGCTCAGCCGCGCTCTGAGTCTCGCCAAAGCTTAAACAGTCAGAACCTAAATGGCTCGCGCACGCCAGGACACTATACCAGCAACTCGCTGAACATGAGCATGGCCAACATTTCCGACAACCACCACCACCATAGCCATAACCATAATCATAGCCATCAGCATCACCCATCAGTTAGCAGCACTAGTAGCGGCGGCGGCCTTCGACGCCCTCGCTCATCACTAAGCAACTACAACCCATCCGCCAGTATGTCGTATATCGACGAAGATAACGCTGAGATGGACCTGAGTATGCACACGCCCACACCACGACGCTACGATAGCGTCGGGTCTGGCAGCTCCATCCCAACTCCCGCAGTGCTGAGACGAACTAGCGGCGGGATGTCTTCTATACCAACACCAGCAGGCCTGACACCTCGACGGACCAGCTCGGCCATCGGAAGGAGAGAAGGCGATATGGCTCCGCCGTCAGCTGGCAGAAAGAAGGCGAGCATCACGCCTCGACCGTCTTCGTCTCTCGGTAGCCTAGGTGAGACATATTAACCAACCAACCCCTTGAATTTAATGAATATACAACAAACAACAACAGCACCAACTTTTATGCCACTACCTTCTCTTTGAATCTATCTATTCTTATATCTTACCCTGCATACATAATTCTCCTTCCCCGCCAGTCTCGCCATCTACCCGCGGCAAATAATACGGGACCGGACAGTTTCTATGCTCAGCCTTATCCAAAACCCGAAACCCGAGACCCGACCAAGCAACATGAACTAACTTGATTCAACCATCTACTTCCTTCCTAATCACTAGTACTACTAGCCATCATTCTTTCAAGCATTACTCCGTACCATCTAGATACATAATGACGCATGTGTTTTCATTCTTTTGTTCATGCCCCCTATACCCTATTGTTTCCGACCATGTATGTAGCCACTAGAGAAACCCAACTTCTCGGAGCATTAAATACTCACCACCACCGTCTACTCTACCGCCTGTATCTGCGTCTCTCTTCTACTTGTCTCTCCTAGCAACATCCATTACCAGCCACCTTTCACCTCCCTATGGAGTACCGCCTATTGTCTTATATTATCTCCTTTTAATCTCCGTCGTTTTAAGCTTTTCAGCCTCGGCTTCTGCCTCCGAGCCTTACCTAAGCCTTGCTTAGTCAGTTACTCTAACTGGATTAGCGTCGTTTTCTGTTGGGGGAAAACTCAGGCCCGGTTGAGACGACGCGAGCGAGCTGGAAAGCCGCAGGACAAGCAGACCGCATGCATAGACGGAGGATCTGGATGTTTAGATAGATATTAGACAGGCAGGCAGCCCTGACTGGAAAAGAACCAGCTTTATCGATGTTCTGCTGGCAGAGATATTGAACGTCGCAGTTTTGCGGACACTTTCAGCGCGTGCTCAACATCGAAACAAAAAGCTCTTTTTGGAGGTGGATAGTAAGGCGGGTAACGGCTCTTACGGTAAGTTACACGCTTACAGTGTGGGTTTAGTGTGGGGGCGGAAGGTTCGTGACGCCCGCGATACGCCATCAATACCGCGAGGAGCTCGAGGCTCGACCGATCGGGAAATAAGAACAGCAACTTTTCTTCTTCATCAACTTCAACTTCGTTTCTTCCTCTCCTCAGCTCTATATTTCTCCCTCCTCCTCTTCTTCTGCTTCTTCTGCTTCTTCTCCCTGTCTTTGTCCGTTGCGTAGAACCGCATTCTTTCTCCTATCTAATTCTCCTCTTCTTCTTACGCTCCCTCGTCCCGCAGAGCCATTGATAGCTGCGTCATTCAAGCTAGCGATATACGACACACGGACAGACAGCAGACGGGCAGTCGGTCGTCGGCACACACATAAATACAGATACATATAGAGCGTTGATAGCATCAGCTCTGTCTAAAGTGGCTCTGCAAATCGTTGAGAGACGCGAGATACCTGACAGGCTCCGAGTCCGATTGTGAAAACTCTCCGAATCCCCTATAGAAGTCAGCTCGTGGCCACCGGATTCCCTCTGCCCACACGACCAATCCACCATGCCTGAAAGCAATTCTACGGCCATTAATGGCTATGGCAGCGCCTACGCTGCCAAACACAATCTCCCCTCACATTTTATCGGTGGAAATCGGTTGGACCTAGCTCCTCCAGGTGCAGTCAAGGACTTTGTGGCTAAGAATGACGGTCATTCCGTTATTACATCGGTACGCTAAAATTGCTGCTATCCCAGTTGATTCACAAGAGCACAGATTAACAATTGTGTAGGTTTTGATTGCAAATAACGGTATCGCGGCCGTCAAGGAGATCCGATCGGTGAGAAAATGGGCCTACGAGACCTTTGGCGATGAGCGGGCGATCCAGTTCACCGTCATGGCAACCCCGGAGGACCTGAGAGCGAATGCAGACTATATTCGTATGGCAGATCAATACGTAGAAGTGGGTGACTCGATCCTCATTCCCAATGGCACGGCTGGATGACTAACTCAGGATAGGTCCCTGGTGGAACTAATAATAATAATTACGCAAACGTCGAGCTGATCGTCGACGTTGCGGAACGAACGGGTGTGCATGCAGTTTGGGCTGGATGGTAGGTGTTTTACGCATTTCCTGAAACTATGCAACTTGTATGCGGGATCATTAAACTAACGATGGCCGGCAGGGGACATGCGTCTGAAAACCCCAAGCTCCCTGAATCCCTCGCCGCTTCACCCAAAAAGATCATCTTCATTGGCCCCCCTGGTAACGCAATGCGCTCTCTCGGAGATAAGATCTCTTCTACGATAGTTGCTCAGCACGCGGGGGTTCCCTGCATTCCGTGGTCGGGCACGGGCGTAGATGAGGTTAAAATCGATGAGGAGGGCATCGTTACTGTGGAGGACAATGTTTATGATCAAGGATGCACCCACTCTCCTGAGGACGGTCTCAAGAAGGCTCGAGAGATTGGCTTCCCAGTTATGGTTAAAGCCTCCGAGGGTGGTGGTGGTAAGGGTATCCGCAAGGTCGACAGTGAGGAGAACTTTGAGGCCCTCTACAATGCCGCTGCTAGCGAAATTCCTGGGTCTCCTATCTTCATCATGAAGCTTGCTGGAAATGCTAGACATCTGGAAGTCCAGCTTCTCGCTGATCAGTACGGCAACAACATCTCTCTCTTTGGCCGTGACTGTTCCGTCCAGCGAAGACACCAGAAAATTATCGAGGAAGCTCCTGTTACCGTTGCTAAGCAGACTACCTTCCAGGAGATGGAGAAGGCCGCAGTTCGTCTCGGTCGTCTCGTTGGTTACGTCTCTGCTGGTACCGTGGAATATCTCTATTCCCATGCCGATGACAAGTTTTACTTCCTTGAGCTCAACCCTCGTTTGCAAGTCGAGCATCCTACCACTGAGATGGTCACTGGCGTCAACCTCCCAGCCGCTCAGCTGCAGATTGCCATGGGTCTCCCTCTTCACCGCATCCGTGACATTCGTCTCCTTTACGGCGTGGATCCCAACACCTCCTCTCCTATCGACTTCGGCTTCTCAAACGAGGAGAGCACTATGGTCCAGCGTCGTCCTCAACCAAAGGGCCACACTACTGCTTGTCGAATCACCTCCGAAGATCCAGGTGAAGGTTTCAAACCCTCTAGCGGTACTATGCACGAGCTGAACTTCCGAAGTTCCTCCAACGTTTGGGGTTACTTCTCTGTGGGCACCGCGGGCGGTATCCACAGCTTCTCTGATTCCCAGTTTGGTCACATCTTCGCCTACGGAGAGAACCGCTCTGCTTCCAGAAAACACATGGTTGTTGCACTCAAGGAACTGAGCATCCGTGGTGACTTTAGGACCACTGTTGAGTACCTCATTAAACTTCTTGAAACTCCTGCTTTCGAGGATAACACCATCACTACTGGATGGCTGGATGAGCTTATCACCAAGAAGCTCACTGCTGAGCGGCCTGATCCCATGGTTGCCGTAATCTGCGGTGCCATGACCAAGGCTCATCTTGCCAGTGAAGCCTGCGAGTCTGAATACCGCAAGGGTATTGAAAAGGGTCAGGTGCCTGCCAAAGACGTTCTGAGCACCGTGTTCCCAATTGACTTCATCTATGAAGGTTCGCGCTACAAGTTTACGGCCACCCGCTCCAGCATAGACAGCTACCACCTCTATATCAATGGCAGCAAGTGTACAGTTGGTGTTCGGGCTCTGGCTGACGGTGGTCTTCTTATTCTTCTTGACGGACGAAGCCACAATGTTTACTGGAAGGAAGAAGCTGCGGCCACCCGTCTATCTGTTGATGGGAAGACCTGTCTCCTTGAGCAAGAAAATGACCCTACGCAGCTCCGAACACCTAGTCCTGGTAAGCTGGTTAAGTTCACTGTCGAGAACGGTGAGCATATCCGTGCTGGCGAGGCTTTCGCCGAAGTCGAGATCATGAAGATGTACATGCCTTTGATCGCCCAGGAGGATGGTGTCGTCCAATTCATCAAGCAGCCCGGAGCCACCCTTGAAGCTGGTGATATTCTCGGTATCCTTGCGCTTGACGACCCATCCCGAGTTAAGCATGCCTCTCCATTCACGGGTCAGCTACCTGAGCTTGGTCCACCACAGGTACTCGGTAACAAGCCTCCACAGCGCTTCATGGTTCTCCTCAAGATTCTCCAGGACATCCTTCTCGGATACGATAACCAGGTTATCATGGGGAGCACCTTGAACGAACTTGTTCAGGTCTTGCGTAACCCTGAACTTCCCTATGGTGAATGGAACGCTTATGCCTCTGCTTTGCACTCTCGTATGCCCCAGAAACTTGATGCTCAAATGACTCAGGTCATTGACCGTGCAAAGGCTCGCAAGGCAGATTTCCCAGCTGCCCAGCTTCTCAAGACTGTCACCCGTTTCATCGATGAGAATGTCAAAGCAGCAGCTGATGCCGAAGCTCTGCGAACCACCATTGCTCCGCTTCTTCAGATCATCGAGCGATACAAGGACGGACTCAAGGTCCAGGAGTACAAGATCATTGTCTCCCTCCTCGAGCAATACTGGGAAGTTGAGCGTCTGTTCGCTCAGGGAAACACCCGTGATGAGAGTGTCATCTTGAAACTCCGTGATGAGAACAAGGATGATATCTCCAAGGTAATCCAGATCGTCCTCTCGCATAGCAAGATAGGATCCAAGAACAACCTCATTCTCGCAATCCTTGACATGTACCGCCCTAACAAGCCTAATGTCGGCAATGTTGCAAACTACCTCAAGGCTATCCTTCGTAAGTTGGCTGAGCTTGAGTCTCGCGCTACTGCCAAGGTTGCTCTCAAGGCTCGTGAGGTGCTTATTCAGTGTGCCCTGCCATCTCTTGAGGAGCGAGTTGCTCAGATGGAGCACATCTTGCGATCATCCGTGATCGAATCCAAATATGGTGAGACCGGCTGGGATCACAGAGAACCTGACCTCAATGTTCTCAAGGAAGTCGTGGATTCCAAGTATACCGTCTTTGACGTTCTGCCTCTCTTCTTCGCCCACAATGATCAATGGGTATCCCTCGCTGCATTGGAAGTCTATGTCCGCCGTGCCTATCGTGCCTATGCTTTGAAGGGTATTGAATATCACAATACTGGTGATGCACCATTTTTTGTCTCCTGGGATTTCATCCTGCGCAAGGTTCCTCACTCTGAATTTGGGTTGTCTTCTCAATCAACCACCTCGTCTGTTCCAGGAACACCGATTTCAGAGATTAACCCCTTTAAGAAAATCGGATCAATCAGCGACATGGCCTTCGCCAACAAAGGATCTGACGAGGCGACTAGAAAGGGTGTCTTGATTCCAGTTCACTATCTCGATGAGGCAGAGGAAGTTCTATACAAAGCTCTCAGTGTCTTCCCGCGTTCCACTCCCGCCGCAGCCAAGCCAAAGAAGAGCGGTACCTTGCCTGACCGTAGCAGACCTGCGCCACGCTCTGAATCCGATGAAGAACTCTCCGGTGTTTGCAACGTGG
Organism: Trichophyton verrucosum HKI 0517; assembly: GCF_000151505.1. Classification (NCBI taxonomy): domain Eukaryota; kingdom Fungi; phylum Ascomycota; class Eurotiomycetes; order Onygenales; family Arthrodermataceae; genus Trichophyton; species Trichophyton verrucosum. Next base: position 18,990 of record NW_003315222.1, on the reverse strand, counting down.
CTATACGTGACGTTGAAGATTTGGATGACTCTGAGCTGTCTTCGCGTCTCACTGCTCTTGTTAACGATGCAAAGAGTGAATTGCTTGCTCGTGGAATCCGCCGACTCACTTTTGTTTGCGGTCATGAGGACGGTACTTACCCTGGTTACTTCACTTTCCGTGGTCCTACTTATGCCGAAGACGTGAGTATCCGTCACAGCGAGCCAGCACTTGCTTTCCAGCTTGAACTTGGCCGTCTATCCAAATTCAAGATCAAGCCTGTCTTCACCGAAAATCGTAACTTGCACGTTTATGAGGCTATCGGCAAGGGACCAGAACTCAATGACAATGCCGTTGACAAGCGCTACTTCACTCGTGCCGTCGTCCGCCCTGGCAGGCTACGTGATGACATTCCCACCGCGGAATATCTCATTTCTGAAGCCGACAACTTGATGACAGATATTCTTGACGCCCTTGAGATCATTGGCAACAATAACTCTGATCTCAACCATATCTTTATCAATTTCACTCCCGTCTTCCCCTTGCAACCAGTTGATGTTGAGAAAGCCCTCGCTGGTTTCCTTGAACGTTTCGGTCGTCGTCTCTGGCGTCTACGTGTCACTGGTGCCGAAATCCGTATCCTTTGCACCGACCCAGCTACCGGCACACCTTACCCGCTCCGAGTTGTCATCACCAACACTTCAGGCTATATCATCCAGGTTGAACTTTACGTGGAGCGTAAGTCTGAAAAAGGCGAATGGATTTTCCATTCAATCGGCGGCACTACCAAGATTGGATCCATGCACTTACGTCCTGTCTCTACCCCTTATCCTACCAAAGAGTGGCTGCAGCCCAAGCGTTACAAGGCCCATCTGATGGGTACTCAATACGTGTACGATTTCCCAGAGCTGTTCCGTCAGGCTTTCCAGAACAGCTGGACTACTGCTATTGCTGCCCATCCCGCTTTGGCTGAGAAGAGACCTGCGCTTGGAACCTGCATCGAATATTCTGAACTCGTTCTTGATGACAGGGACAACCTCGCTGAAGTTTCTCGTGAACCAGGCACTAACACCCACGGAATGGTCGGCTGGTTGATCACTGCTAAGACCCCAGAATATCCTCGTGGACGACGCTTTATTGTCGTTGCCAACGATATCACTTACCAGATAGGCTCTTTCGGACCACAAGAGGATAAATTTTTCTACCAATGTACAGAATTGGCCAGAAAGCTGGGCATTCCTAGAATCTATCTTTCTGCTAACTCTGGTGCACGTATCGGCATGGCTGATGAACTCATGTCTCAGTTCAATGTTGCTTGGAACAACCCCGACAAACCAGAGAACGGATTCAAGTATCTCTACCTCACCCCAGAGGTTGAGAAGCGTCTCGAGAAGGAAAAGAAGAAGGATCTGATCACTGAGTTGATTACCGAGGATGGTGAAGAGCGCTACAAGATCACCACTATCATTGGAGCTAAGGACGGCCTTGGTGTTGAATGTCTCCGAGGTTCGGGGTTGATTGCCGGTGCCACATCCAAGGCATACGAGGACATCTTTACTATCACTCTTGTTACCTGTCGTTCCGTTGGAATCGGTGCATACCTCGTTCGCCTAGGTCATCGTGCCATCCAGGTTGAGGGTCAACCCATCATCCTTACTGGTGCGCCAGCTATAAACAAGCTCCTTGGCCGTGAAGTATATACCTCCAACTTGCAACTCGGCGGTACCCAAATCATGTACAAGAACGGTGTCTCGCACATGACTGCTAACGATGACTTTGCTGGTATCACCAAAATTGTGGAGTGGATGTCCTTCGTCCCTGAGAAGAAGGGCGCTCCAATCCCCATCCGCCCTTCCTCTGACCCCTGGAACCGAGACATTACTTATTGCCCTCCACCCAGGCAGCCCTATGATGTCCGTTGGATCATTGGGGGTAAGGAAGATGATGAAGGATTCTTGTCTGGTCTATTCGACAAGGGCTCCTTCGAAGAAGCTCTCGGTGGCTGGGCTAGAACCGTCGTTGTCGGCCGTGCTAGACTCGGTGGTATCCCTATGGGTGTTATTGCTGTCGAAACTCGATCGGTCGACTGTGTCACCCCTGCCGACCCCGCCAACCCTGATTCTATGGAAGTTCTGTCCACAGAAGCTGGAGGGGTCTGGTACCCTAACTCTGCATTCAAGACTGCGCAAGCCCTCAAGGACTTTAACAACGGTGAGCAGCTACCTGTCATGATCCTCGCTAACTGGCGTGGTTTCTCCGGTGGCCAACGTGACATGTACAACGAGGTTCTTAAATACGGTTCCTACATCGTTGATGCCCTTGTTAAGTACGAGCAGCCAATCTTCGTCTATATTCCACCACACGGTGAACTCCGTGGTGGTTCTTGGGTCGTTATTGACCCAACTATCAACCCCGATCAGATGGAGATGTATGCCGACGTTGAGGCCCGTGGTGGTATTCTCGAGCCTGAAGGTATCGTCAACATCAAATACCGCCGGGATAAGCAGCTTGATACTATGGCCCGCCTGGATCCCGAATATGGTGCTCTCCGTGAATCTCTCAAGGACAAGTCTCATAGCCCAGAGAAGCTTTCTGAAATCAAGGCCCAGATGACCGAGCGTGAAGAGAGGCTCCTCCCTGTCTACATGCAGATTGCCCTGCAATTCGCTGACCTTCATGACCGCGCCGGCCGTATGGAAGCCAAGGGTACTATCCGACAACCGCTCGAATGGAAGAACGCACGTCGCTTCTTCTACTGGCGTCTCCGCCGTCGTCTAAGTGAAGAAATTATTCTTAAGCGCATGGCCGCTGCGACTGTTTCTTCCGCCACTAGCTCTCAAGCCTCATCCTCCCCTCCCTCATCTCCCATCCCAACTCACTCCGACGCTCCATCCCGAATCAATACGTCAACCATCACCACCCCGCGCACCCAGCGTGACGAGAACCTTGACAAACTCAAGGCCTGGACTGGAATCTCTGACGATGAATTCGAGTCTAACGACCGTGAGGTCGCGATTTGGTACGAAGAAAACAAGAAGAACGTCTACGAGAAGATCGAGGCTCTCAAGACCGACGGAATTGCTGCAGAGGTTGCGTCTTTGCTCATGGGCAACAAAGAAGGTGGTCTACGGGGTGTACAAAAAGTCCTCAGCATGCTTCCTGACAATGAGAAGGCTGCTGTACTGAAATACTTGGGCTCATCTTAATTTCAATGTCGACCCGGACCTCGAGGGGAAGCCCTGGTTAACTATCCTTCCTGCACCTTCCGATGTACTTGATTATTTTGCATCTCTGCATTGCGTATCCGTGTTCGAATTTTTTTTTCCCCACCCGTTGTATGTTTGCATCTGTATATTCTGTTCTTTTTGGTCCCGATTAATGGTTTATGTTAACATGAGATGAAGTGTGGAGTTCATGAGTCTAGATAGTTATATATTTTTTTTATACAATGTTTAGAGCAACACACCAGTTTTTAAATGTCTTGTAATCAATTCCTCTGCAACTATTAGTCCGCAACATACTCCCGTGCTCCTGGGTTACTCTAGGGTTTTGAATACAATTCCATTCAAGGTATTGACGGCCAATGCACTGGTACTATTTTGTAAATGACAAAGGGTATATTGGGAGTTCATGTAAACAGCTAAATTCATACATATATTCAAGCGATTTGCCGCTCCATACGAGCGTGTTGCATGAGGGGGGTGCTAGCCCTATAAGTCCCAGAAACATCTTTCTTCTTCACGCCCCCTACTCTAGTGTTATTACGGGGTGTTTCTTCTAGATCAAGGGTGAGTTTCTGCAAATCAACTGGAAGATGCTCAGCTATCACTGGGTTTGGCGAAACAGGTTTTGTTGCATGAACGGAAAACATTGGAGGAGGAATTCCCTGCAAAGGTGGCGGCGGCGAGCTATCACGATAGCATATCTCTTCATCGCCATCGGGAAGTTTCACGCTGTATGCGCAAAGAGTACGAGCAATGTCGTTCAGAAGGATCTCCATTGGTGCAATGTAGGCACTTCGACTCTTTTCGGACCATGCAAGGACATGGCCACACACTTGGCCTTTGTCGTTGAATACCCAAGCACCGGAATCCCCAGGAACTACAGAAGACATTAATATTTATTCTTTTTGGAAATATAAACGGAAACAATCATACCTCCAAAGTTGCCATCGACGCTAAAGCTGGTCGAAAAAGATTGACGGCCGTACATTTTTACTAGGGTTAGGGCCTTAGAAATTTTTCCGCTCTGGAAACCGCTCGTTCGACCGCAACATTGTACATTGAGGCCACCCAGGTCGTCAAATTTGGCAATTTTTGTGAGAGTCTGGAATGAGCCTGCGTTGCCTTGTGGTTGTCGCCGATTATTAGGCTTGGAAGTATTTGGCTGGGGTGACGAAACCGGGACCAGGTTTTTCACTTCCATTCTGTTTAGGTCGACCTTGATAAGCGCCCAATCCACCTCGTGTTTGATGCCATCTTTAGTCCACCTTCGAACTCCGGAGGAAGCATGGACAAAACCTAGGGAATGGGATGCAAGGTGCTCATCGTCCCGGTCTTCTGGACTGGGGAAGAAGTCTTCATGTACATCATCGAGGGCAGGTTGTGTTACCATTATCCGAGGTTTTTCACCAGGATCAACACCTACAGTATCACCAATCGAGGCCGTATCATCGTCGTCAAAGCCACTATAATCGTCTCCTTCATCACTAGAGTAGCCATCGGAGAGCCAGTGATCATCGAAGCTTTCATCGAGGCTATGTGCTATGGACTGGTCATCATCACCGTCCTCGTCATCAGAGAATTCTAATGGATAACCATCTTCGTGAATGTTGGGTTCACCCCAAGAAAACGAGGGGCCTTGATTAGCATCATCAGATCCATGTAAATAGTTTGCCGATGAGCGTGGAGGGCAATCCCCACCATCATAGTCGTAATCATCTTCACAATCGTCATCATCGTCACAGGGTGTATCGAGCATATGGTGCACCGTCATCCCATAGGGTATTCCATCCACGAGTATCGCGCCGCCGTATGAAACTGGTGGCAAATGTTCACCGTAACGAAAGGCGCCAATGGAAGCGCCGCATATTGGTTTGGTCTGGTAATGGGAATTGAAGTCAGGATTCGAGATTTCTGGGGAAATGATGCCCTTATTTGACTTTGGTTTCCGGCGCTTCTTTCGTGGGACTTTTGATCGTTTGATATCTCCACGAATAACAATGAGATTCCAGTTTTCCCGGTCGTACTCAAAGTACTTCTTTAATGCTGCTCGGACCTTTCTGACATTGGTACAAGTAACACAGATGGTGGTCTTAGCTGTATCTGCGGTTTCACCGGCAACCAGCAGGGTTGCGCTGCAAGATTCTGGTGAATCTTTCAGAATTTTTTGTAAAAGCTTGCTTATTTTCGGCATCAAAGTCTTATTCCAAGTTTGTAAGTGTTCTTCAGGTATTTCCACATTCGACCACTTCTTCATGGAACGTTTCCGCCCTTTCTTCTCATTTCCTTCACACATTTCACTAATGCCCTTTATGTCCGGATTAGCAGAAATATCATAAGGGATATCGATGGAGACGGTGGGCTCTACAATATGAAGATCTCTTTCATTTAGAGGTATTTGTTGAAACGACGATAAGCCTGGCTCAAGCCCCAATGGGGGTGGGAGAGAGTCTTCCAGGTCAGATGCTGGAGGCGGAGAAAAAACATCAATGCCGCAGCATCTCCAAAGGATTTTGCCAATTGTATAAACAAAATTCTTCGAGAATGTGTTCCAATCGTTCGAATTGCCCGGATCATGCCAGGGATAGTGATATGTCTGCGGTATTCTGAGGCCTAAATCTGCCATAGGCTCTGTCGACAGATGGAAGTTGGGAGCGTCAAGACAGAGCTGAACAACTTGCATATAGGCACCGCCGCATTTAGCTGCTAGTTTCTTGACGTAAACATTTTCAATTCTGGATTTGAACATGGAGTTGTTGTATTTCAGCTTCCACAACCTTCCAATAGGGGTCCAAAGTCCAATCTCTAGTAGCACCAGGCCCAGACTGTATAGGTCATACGCCCAGGCCGATTTATCGGAATAGGTCCTTCTGTCATCTGGATGGCGGTACATACTCGACGATAAGGGTTCTGGCGGTGCATTCTTATCTTCACTGTCAAACTGGCTAAATGAGGTAAAGTAAGGCCGCCTATAGTCCAGGCTCTCGTTGCTAATGGACCCATTGTTGGATAGGTGAACTCCTGGAAATATAATAATATTATTGCTGTTATGCTGCCGTGGACTAGGTTTTGGCTGCGTAGATGAAGAACAGACAACAGCAGATTGTAAGCCAAGGCCAACCGATCTTCGAGATTTGGAACAGGACCCTCCTGCTTATCATCGCCGTTATGCAGCAAGGAAACCAATGGCTTTGGCTGAATCGTATCGGAAGGCTGCTTTAAGAATGGGAAGGTATCGATGGGTGTATGGTAGACGAAACCATATCGGGAGTAAGTCATGTCAATATAATAACCTAGAAACTTCAGCAAACCGAGGTGGGAGACCCTTGAATTCTCAATCAAACGATCAAGTGTTTGACCGATGGATTTTAAACGTTGTTTTAATGGCCGAGCAAGGTATTGTTGAGCCTCCATCAGGATTGGTAAAAATTCGACCATCACGGGGATAGACATACTTGTACAGCCTCGAGCCATACAAGATGGAATTGCTTCTCTTTTTATAAATCCCATTGCTCTAGAGCTGGTCGAGGCAGCAATTGCTTCGTAGGGAGGAGGGGTGGTCGCATGTGAAACATGCTCTTTAGAGAGGCTCAGAGCGTTGCGATCAAGGAAAAATTCTCCATTTTCCTCAGTATGCAAGGGTAGCTGTTGAAATGCAGCATTTTCAATAGTCATACTAGGATCAATATGCATGCTTACGAAAGGGTTGACCGCAGACATGTCATTAGTAGCCAGGGTTGGCGAAACCTCTAGATGATGCGTTGTTTTGCTGGGGGCAGATTTCGAAGTTGGCAATTTTGGGCGAAGAGACTCTTTTGTTTCTTTGGACTGTTTTGACAGGCCTCGATGGTGACTGTACTTCTCACTTTGGGGAGTACCTGAGCTTATGCCCATACTCATGTCCCTCCTTGATGCTGACAAGTCATAAAGGGTATCAATATGGGATGTTAACTCTTCCAAAAGTACTTTAGACCGGGATATCTCTGCTTCTGTCCAAGTTGTCTTTACACCACCAGTTGTGCCCGTGGTGTAGCTCCCATCTGCAGCCTTGCCCGCTATTCCATCCGGTGATATAGTTGCAGGATTAGGATGCTGTAGTCGTTCTGCTTCGTTGAGAAGTTTTTGGATAGATGACATAACGCTTGCAACCACGTCGCTAAATCCAGCTTCGGTCAGGGCCTCGTCAATATCATTGGGCTGCGCTGCGCTGGCATCACTCCAATCTAGGCCCCACGCAAGCAGCCTATCCTTTTGAGTGCGGAAATGACGGTTAAGAGATACAAGTTCAGGGTCATCATTCGGCCTGGCAGCTGTTGTTGCGCTTTCACAGGATGATTTCGTGTCGGTATACAGTTTCGTCAGCCGCCGCTGCAGAAAGGCGCTTCCATGTCTGAGGACCGACATAGCGTCGGAGTTAGCGCTAGAGCGCTCAGTTCTGAAAGTGAAGTGGAATGTCCGTAGAGCAGAAGCTATAGAAGTGCTGTGGGCGGTTTATGGTGATATATATCTGCCTTAAATCGTCAGAATAGCAGCTGTTCTCTTGTGAGGCTGTGCCTATGTCGGGGATGTCAAGGTTGTCGTCTAAATATATCGTCAAAGCCCCAGAACATTGCTGCCTGGCACCGACCAATCACGGGGTAGAGATTTATGCAGCCTAAATTCCCGCCGGGCCGGGTGAACTTTCCATAAACGGATAAGCCGCGGGTCAGCCTCATCACGTGCATGACCCAGGATTAAGCTTAAAGCACGTGCGTTTTGCTCCCGCTTGGACCATGAGGGGGGTTCCATGAGAAATGTTGGCCTGCTATGACTACCGTTTATATATTCCGCGCTAAATGATGAATACTAATGGAGAATGTCATGTTATATTTCATATTAAATAACCAATATTAGCTCTACCAGATATATATCTTCAGCCCAAGAGAACACCTGTTTACACCCGTTCAGGGCAATTAACGGGAGATGATATCATTGCATTAGCATATCGATTGAGCCAGATACGAGTACATAGTTGTAACTACAGCAAAATATACGCACTCACCAGGTGTTACAGTGAGGCTAGTAGTTGAAGATTTTGTCTGGGGCGTCAGGATGGGAGAAAGGAATACCTATCAGGTAGTCAACAGTATGTGGTGGAACTGGTCTCCTCGCTTATTCTAAGTCAAAGCCATGATAATAGGATGTATTATTCTAAAACTTCTTGCTAATATTTGTTTTAAAAAGGAACTTTGCTTGTTCGATACGTGTCTTCAGACACAACTTCGTTGGAATAAAGACGCATCGGCCAGATACCACACAGTAGCAGCTAAAGAAGCCTATACAGTAGCTAAATGTTACGAGACGAAGTAGCAGATTCGAATGCTAACATATGGTTTTTTGCCGACAAGTATTTGCAACTCAACCTCGACTAAGAGAACGAAAACATACCAGAGAGGCACAGAGCCGCAAGCAAGATAGACTTTATGTAAAGCTTATTCGCCATCCATACGCTAGTTATTTGAGTTGCGTTAAATTTAGAATTGAGATACTAAAAATTGATTGGCCAGTTAAGTTCCAGCGTAATCCGAATAAAATCCCCAAGCCAGACACTTGAAAAAGCAGAAAGAAATACCAACGCTGTCTGTAATTGCAGAACAGGAAATAGTAATATTTATACATATAAAAATCGCGATGTTCACGAAGTAATCATCCTCCTAGCCGGACCAACATTCCTTGCACGTTTTTCGCCGAGATTGTGAAGCCGCTCCCCGATCATATATACATCGTCTCTAATACTAACCCGCCAAACACCAATCTGTCGTTGAAGCAAATGTAATCCCCAGAGAAGAAGGATCAATACCAAAAACGCAGGGTAGGAGTATCGATAGACCTGAGAGTGGAATGTTGAAGACGATTCAGGGAACAAGGTGGAGTTTAGAATATAGCCGATGGGGAGTGGACAGACTGTAGCAACAAATACAGCGAGGGACAGAGGGATGAAAAAGACCCTTGTTGCTAGCCATATGTCAGGATTGGTCCAGCCGTCCCGAACGATGCCACGCAGCGCCATGGCTGGTAGAGACATAGGTTTTCTGAGCAAGAATCGAACTGCCATCCGGGCGTATAGGATTCCTAGAGTCCAGTCCTGTACGAAGTAGATAACGTGGGTTTCTGATGGACTTAGGTAAGTGTGTAGTGGTATTAACAGGTAAAACTCCGTGATTAAGGCAAAAACGGAGGGGAGGAACAGTGCAACTGCGGCAGCTAGGTAAACCACCCGAAGACCGCGAAGCGCCAGGCAGTAAGTTTTGTAAAGTAGTTGTTTCGGAGATCTCGTGTACGGCTGGATACCTTCACGGAAGGTGTCCGATATTTTATTGAAGTGTAAGTATGCATAATACACTGTTCCAATAGCGTATACTCCAGCTGATAGCGCGTATATGTCGTTGACACGGATATGAGGTGGGAACATGCACGACAGCATTCGACGCCCAAGTATGAGTGGTATTATTGTAATTCCAACGCCCGTGACCGCAGCAAAGACCCATAGTAGTAGTAGGAAGGCGAAGATCCTGGCTCTGAAATTGGGTGGGACATAAACTGGAGAGTACATCGCGTTCTTCTTCCCATGGCGGCCCTCGTCGTTGTCTGGCTTTCCATCGATACGTTCATTGTTCTCATTGATTTCAACGAATACCTGCTCACCCTTGGGTATCCTCACTTGGTCAGATGCCGGTGCTCGAACGAATCTTCCATTACGGAGGAAACGCCTAGGTTGGGGCTTTTGTTTTGTAAACATGCAGAGGATAGAGTCCCTCCATGAAAGGTATTCATAGTATCCCTCTTCATCAGGCTTTCTCTCACCAAAGAGGAAATGCGTAAGTCTAAGCATTCGGGCGCATTCATGGAACCACCAGTCATAAATCGCATGCAATCCATCCGATGGCTTGATTGCTCGAATGGCGACAGGCATGACAAAGTTGTAAAAGAGAAGGTCCACTGGGAACTCCAAAACCGGTTCATTCGAAGACCAGTATACCGGAAGAATTCCACTGAATGTTAGTGATAAACCCCAAACAACCCCACCTAGACAGATAACAACTAAGGCTCCATATACTAGAGCGCTGAATGCAATCTTTCGAAGTTGGGTAGTAATACTTCGTTCAAGTACATCACGCACTGGATGGAATGTAGGGTCATCTGGATCTCGAATGAAGTCTGCTGGGGTTAGTATTATTAAAAAATAAAATAGAAAATGCAAGGGTAGGCGATGGCTTACATAGAACACCGCTGCGCATAATCTTTCGACACATGGAGACAAATAGCGCAAAGTGAAACATATAACAAGTTCCGATAAACCAGTGGACGAAGAGGGAAGTTAACGGTGATTCCAAAGTAAATGCTGCGCGAGAGGCAAACAGGCCGTTTCCAAAGAGAGGTAGTAAAGCAATGTCCAATAAGATGCCGCAATATAATGGGAAAACAATCATTTCAATCCCGATTATAACGATAACCTTCATCACACCACCTGCCTGGCGAAGTATCTCAGCAACTGGACCATCTCTTCTTTGTCTGTCACGGCGAGTTCCAGATATGATGCCGGATATACGCAGATACGCGATACCAAGAAGGGATGCAAAGCAGTATCCCAGGATTATGGCGATAAGTCGATCTTTGGAACTCCATCGACTTAAGTCATAGTTCGACGAGCTTTGTATAAGAGTATCCGACGTTGACCAATCTGTTAGCCAGTTTATGATTCCAAAAATCCCACCAGTGTTCTTCACGGCACTCGTCGCTAAGCCAGGAACCCGAGGAAGATCGGCGAGAATGAAATTTTTAACTGCTAAGAGAGGATTCTCCGATTGCATTATACTCAAGGGAATATCACGGAGTAGCGCCCTACCACCCTTGAAAAGTACACTGCCTAGGTAGGCAATCCTGGCTTGATGTAGTTTCAGGGCCTCATGTGATATGGCAGAGAACATAGGGAGATCAGACTCATGGAATGTGAACACTGCGGTGAGAATTCCCGTCAACCTCTGGCTGCTACCTTCCATCAAGGAGAGAGATGCGAAGGTGATGGAGTTAGCTGCGGAGAGCTTCCCGAGACTGGGAATGAACAAGCCGAGTTGGGCTAGAATTGCCCTAACCAAGACGTTCATGAGATAGACCACATATGCAAAGCATCCAAGGATAAGGTCAACGGTGATATCAGCCAGCATAGAGACAGCAGTTAGGGGCACTCGGATAAATAAACCAATAGGATTGACCAGCATCACCAGAGCAATCTTACCCCATAGATAGGGAAGCCAGATTCCAACAGAGACGGTAAAGGATATTAAAAGTGCGCTAAACACTGCATTTTGTAGCAAGCCAAATAATGGCCCATGCATACCGATAAGTTCCATAACGCCTTCAAGGTCATCTACATCTTCAACAGCTTCAGGATCGTTGCCATCCCCAGCGTCATTGGCACCAGCAGCACCACGGGCACGATTAGCAGCTTCATTGGCATCGTTACCACGTCTGTGACGTTGGTGTTGCCGGATAAGGGCTGGTTGGCGGTCACCACCACCCTCTGCGTCTTCCGGGTCTGGAAGCACTATCGGAATGGCGCCCCAAAAGAAGTTGAACACTCTGTCCAAGAAGTTTCTAGGCGGTGTTATCGGAGTATAAAGAAGTTCTTCTCTGGGAGCAGCTGCAGCGGGTTGGGCCGGTGAAGGACTTTCCGCTTGCTCTTGGGTGCTACCCTCTGAATTTGGTTCATTCTGTGATCCCTCTTCCGCATTGCGAGTACTAGGAACAATTTCTGGGTTTGGTACATTGTTATTCAGGTCCTCCGGCGGAGAGTTTGCAACCCGAATACTCGAGGTAGGAATTTCCACGTCTTTATCTATGTCTGGCTCATTATGTTCATGAGCCAGAGCATGAGCTTGATCATCATGGGCGTTAGCGGCAGCGGCAGGAACTGTTGGCGGCTGTTGTTGGCTTGGCTCGTCGATCGGTGATGCCTGTTCTCCATTGAAGTCGGGGAACTTCCACTGAGTTATCTGCCCAGTGAATGGGTTGAAAGGAAGTACATTTTCTTGCTCTGTCATAGGTGTTCTAGAGGAAGAGCCTTCATCAGGACTATCGTCTGCCTTTTCTCTGCGGTCACCTGCTCCAAACTCGGGGTAGTTGGTCCGACTGCCCTCTAATCGACTTGTAAAATTGGTCTGTGGTTCGTCCCACATACTGGGTCGATTGGAAGCATCGACTGGTATCCGGAACGGCCGGTTGTGGTTGTGAAAATTGCCGCGGAATATTGGTGGTTCCTGTGCGTGAGCATGACGATAGTAAGGAGAATTCTCGGGGAATGGGCCCGCGTAGTTAGGAGCAAAAGGATTATATGTTTGCGCGTCGGGCAAGGTGTTTTCGTCAAACATGCCTCCTCTCTGCAGGGGTGTACTATCAAGACCGGTTTCAGGTTCATGGCCCGGTTCTTCCTGTGGGTGATAAGTCTCAGGATTTTCGACTTCACCATCGGCTTCTTCTTCTTCTTCTTCCTCCTCCTCCTCCTCTTCTGTTTCTTCCTCTTCATCTGCGTCTTGACGACGTGCCTCTTGCTCCGCGTGCTGCTCCACGACACGATTAAAAAGCTGGCCCAGAGCTTCTCCCTCGCCCTCGGGAATGTTAATCGCGGGCTGCTGCTGGACCACCCACTCTCTAATCAAAAACACCAGGATGAAGGATATCACAACAAGTAGGGTGATAAGCTGTCCTTCTAAGGTATCAATGATGACGTTATTCAAGGTTGGGGAGGAGGTAGCATTGTTTAGAAAGGTAATATCGGAGAGCCACGATGGCTGCCGTATGCGCTTTATTGGTGGAGCAGCAGATGAGTGATTCAAACTGGGGGATTGTGGGGTGGAGAAGGCATTAGAAAGAAAGGTTTTTGCAATAGAGTATATCAAAGGTTCACCGGTGGAAAAATTGAGCATCGAAGGAGCACTCCGAGATGGAGAGTTGGCCTGTAAAATGCTTCCATTGGCAGCAGACATGCTAGGTATATCCCATGCAAGAGTTGGCGTTGCAGGAGACGTCCCATGAGCAGCTAGCCATGCCACACTTCTGTTGGCTACCGATGAAACAGGTCTCTGCATTGTATCTGGCGCGGGCCATCTTCCATCCGCCAGCCAAAATAGACCCCTCCATATTGTCCTCATCGACCATGGGAGTAATCCGAGCCACACAAAGGCAACCAGGCCGAATCGCAGCCAAGTAAGTATCGCGCGGCAAGCATGTAGAAACAGCTCCTTCAAGAATACCGGCACCGGTAACTCGCTAGGCATATTCGGGTCATAAAGCTTCGTAAAGCGAAAAGGGGTCTTGCACAGCTCGCAGTGCTTCTTTTGCGAATGGGAGAGCCACTCCATGAGACAGTTCTGGTGGACGAATTTGATACTCCCACTGCACTTGCAGGGGTAAAAGAGCTGCTCCTCATCGGTCCCTTCCCCACGGCATATCCGGCATGTGTCTGCTTCTTCTGGACCTCCTGCTCTGTTCCCATGGTTCGTTTCGAAGGCCGGGTCGTTCATAATGTCTGGGGTGGGCGATCGACCTCCGGCGGTATCCATGGGCTCCCAGTCCATTATGCTTTCAGTTATCAGTTATCAGTCGTCTTCGAGGGTGATGTTGTCTCGCTAGACTGTAACGACGACCATCGATCACCTCAGTGCTGCGTCACTGCCGACGAAACGGAGCCTGGTGTGAGGTGGCATGAACAATAGCTGCTAGGCCAACGGCGGATTCCAGCTCGAGACGGGGCCTATAATACAGGTTAATATTTGTGCATGAGCAAGGGGAGAGAGACGTCGGGCGCGATGCTTACCAAATAGTGTCTAGCAAGGTAAAAAAAAAAGGTGCTGTGTAGCTCGATATCAAAAAAGAAAAGGTGATGTTTGTCTTCAAGGTGGTTTCTTCCATTTTTGACTCCCTCGAAGGCGTTGAGAATGACTAAGCGTGTATTATTTACTGTTTCAGATGGTATCGCTGCCATCTGATAAGCTTAAATTACAGTCACGTGGTATTTCTCCCGGAATTACTTTGTTCCGCGGCTACGTCATCCCAGGTCGCCGCCGCCGCCAAAAGCCCACTGCAAAACTTGTCTTACAAGCAACTAAAAAGTTGCCTTTTGCGCCGTCAGCCGCATTTCTTATTCCTCTGCATTCCCACTTCGCGTCATGTTTGCTGCGGCCTTCAGGTACATATTAACTAACTGTGTAAGCAGCCCCCGGGGCCGACTTGCAGAAAGCTATCGGACAAACTTGCCACTTCGGGCGGCTGAACATGTGATTGTGGATCCGCCAACAAACGGCACGCGCGCTTTAGAGTTTCGCAAGGGCAAAAAAAAGGTTAAAAAACAAACCGTGACTTCAACTTGCAGCAAAGCCAAAAAAAACATAAAAGACGGAGATCTTGATTATTGAGAGATCGGGAAGCGCGCGGGACGAGCGACGAAATACGACAGGGACAGGAGCAGGACGCGATTCGACGCCACCGCCGGTACTTGGACGTGCAGATCTGCTGCCTGCGCCAGCTTTTTGCCTTCATCTTGCAAGGGACGGGAGGTTTATATAGCTGCCTGCGCAGGACACGTCCGCATCGAGAACACAGCTAAGGGACAGGCAGCAGCCAGAGACTTCACCGCCAGCAAACGACGAAGGATTTTTTTCCTACCGAGTACGGCGCGATACATACCTGGCTGGATGAATTAGCCGGCTGCTAGAGTTGTTACGTTCGACCACTTGTGCCACCGCCGCTGATTGGAGGTAGCGTGGCCTCCAAGTTGCAGCCACGATGGATCCGGATAGGCTGGTCAAGGTGGAAGACATGGAAATCGAGGAAGACACATATCTGGATAAGCCAGTTGTAGAAGAGAAGTACACGAGGGTGAGGAAGAAGAAGCCATTCCGGCCAGTCAGAGGCACGATAAGCGTGCTCTTACGGTATGTTTACCCTTGTTTACCTTGAGCTCGCTGCCAGGAGCATAAGCGAAAACCAGCCCATTGACACTTCATCTGCAGGCTCTTCGTCTGGTATTCGATCTTTATAGCCTTGTTCCGATGCCCGTCGTCTCTCTCCGAGCTTGATGACGAGTCTCCGCGAGTCTGCGAGCCATACATAATCGCAAAAACTCGCCTCGAGCCTTACATATCACCTTACTACCACAAGTACGCCGCAGAACACGTCGAACATATCAAGCCATACGCACAATCAGCCTACAAGGCGGCTGAGAAGGTGTACATTCCGACGGCACAGTTCTCGAAAAACATTTATCAGGGCCATGTATCTACTTACGTGGAGCAGGCTATGGAGCTTGCAAAGTCGCAGTGGAACCAGAAAGTGTCGCCACACACAGACCCTCTGCAGGCGCAGGTTGTCGATTACTACACGACATCTATCAGTCCTCGCATCCAGTCGGCGCAGTCGATTGTTATCCCTTACTTCTGGGTAGCTGCTGAATATAGCGTTCACGTCAACAACAATTACGTTGTCCCAGCATATATTCATGCTCGTCCAGTGATTCATCGGGTTTGTGCAACCATATATGACTTTGTCGTTACAACCATTGCGCCATACATACAGGAAGCATGGTCAGCCATAGTAGTCTTCCTCAACGGCACTGTTCGACCGCATATCAGGACCCTTTACTCTGAGAACGTGGAACCGCAGCTTGTGAAAATCGGAGAGAAGCTCGCCAGCTACCGCGAGGGACGAACAATTCAGCAAGTCAATCTAGAAACTGCCAGGTAAGCAATATTTTGAGTTTTGGCTTCGTTCCAATATCCCTTCATTGCTAATGATTGTCTAGCTCAGTAGTTCACGAGTACACGGCAACTAAGTCGTCTACGCGAAGCTCCGTTGAATCAAAGGATACACGAGTATCGTCTGTGGCGCCTCCTGCTACTACCAAGCTGACATCTGCTCAGCAAACTGCGCTTGCGCGAGAAAAGATTTCGACCGATCTCAAAGCTTGGAAGGAAAGGACTACAAGCTTAGCCAGTAAAGGGCTTGAACATGTCCGAACACAGGTTCGCCAGGTAGTGGAAGATATTGCACGCCAGGAGAAGCCATCTGGAGAGGACATACTTGCACGCCTGGAATCTGTCGCCAGTGAACAGCTATATACGTTGGCGCAGGATCTATACTCCATCATCCAGGCAATTCCTGAGGAGTATACTCAAGAAGATGAAGATAAGGCACAAGATGCATTCCTACAGCGGCTGAGGGAATCTAGCCATGCCATTAGGGGCATGGCACATTCCCTTCGTCTCTGGTTCAATAAGTATCAAGAAACGCTCACCCATGCCGTGACCAAGACAATTAACATCACATTGGACGTCCTTGAGAACGCCCGTGAGCTTGGTCTACAAGAAATTGGAATGCGCTGGACAGCTATTGACGGTGTTACGTACACGGATTGGGCAAGTTATTACGAGCTCAAATCGGATCTCGGCGAATGGAAGGATGATATTCGGCAGGCTGGGTTACAGCATGATAGCTTTGTTTTGGCCAAGGATGATGGAGAGAATATTGTTGCACGGGGCATGGATATTGCACTGGATGCCGCAAGGCAACTGGCGGAAATACGCTCGATTGGCAAACTGAAGATCGAGGCTGGAGATACCACCAGACAACTTAACGTCGATCACATCAACGATGAGATGATAGCAAAAAGGAAGAAGTACTTGATTACAAGTGTAACATCTACTTCTACCGTTGAGCCCACTCCGCCAGAGATATCTGATGCGTCTGAAATGTTTATTTCCAACGAAACGGAAGCTAGTGAGCCATCAGAGAGCCCTGTGGCAGAGATCCCTGTGGCAGAAAGCCTTGAGGCCGAGGTTGAGACTCCGCCAGGTGAAGAGTATGTCGGTGAACAACCAAAGTCTGCTCTCCTGGAAGAAACTATTCCGTCAGATGAGGCCTTGGAGCCCCAGCCGACCCCTGAGGCTCCTGTTATTCTAGAAGAGACTGCAACCGCTGTTATACCTGAGGGATCCTCGCCTGGATTCACATCCATGATAGAGGAGCCCGTCTCTCCAGACCCTGCGAATTTTGAGAAGTCAGATCAGGATGAGGTTATAGATGTTATCGAACAGGAGCACGGCCAGCTGCCTGTTGACCACGAAACGCCGGATGACACCATTCAAGCTGATGAGACTGTATCTTTACCCTCCAGCCTAACCTCATCTACTCCCGAAACCAAAGCCGAAGCTCCAGCCTTTGTGACGCAAGTAGTTGAAGATGCCACTCCAAATGAGCCAGAGGATACCTTGAGTCAAACCACTGAGCATACTCAACATACCCCGTCTATACCTCTAGGTGAACCTGTCGATGTCCATGAAATGGTTGGTTCAGCAACAGAGAAGATCATCTCACTCGTTGACTCCGCAAAGGCCGGCCTCTCAGAAACACCCCTCCCCAAAAACGAAGCCAGCACTCTGATGCAAGATGCAAGCACCAAGCTTGGTGATATCGTTTCATCTGTCCAGTCCTCAATTAGCTCTCTCGAAGCCACGCCTCCATCTGAATCTTCCCCACCGGAACAACGCCGTGAACACATTAAGGATGAAATTTCCCGGTTGACTGCTGCTCTGGAAGCTGCTCAGGCCGCTTTACTTGAGCTATATCGATCTGACGAGCCAGGACAGCCGCAGGAGTCTACTTCAGACGAAACCGCTTACGAGTATAATGAAGGTCATTAATACCAGCATAACCTATCAAAATGAGTCTCTTTATTTCCGTTTCTTTTTTTCTTTTTTTTTTTTTCTTTGACATTGATGATACGATACCTCTTTTCCTATACCGGCGTGTTTTGTTGTTCCCAGTACACTATACTATGCTATACTATTCTACTTCTACGCAGGCTCAGCTGCACTATCGTTTAATCAGGGCGAAATGTATTATTTTATGACATGCATGTATTTATCGACTTTTGACTCTAGCTGTATCTTCAGTAATACACGGTATATACCTAGCATCGGTCAAAAATAAGTATATAATGGCAGCAACCATAGGATATTTTGGCTCCATTTGATATAGACCAGCCAGGGTTGACTGGCTGTCTTGCGGAAGTACCAATTTACCTGTAGAAGTAGATGTAAGCAAGTGTTCCATATCAGAAATAGGAGGTCATAGAATACGCAAGGCCTACCGGTACTTGACTCTCTGGCCGCGCTTCTCCAGCTTCTTCTGCCGCTTGCTCTCAGCCTGTCCGGCACCTTCGTCTGCACCCATGTCCATGCCAGCAGCTCCAGGCAGGCCTGACTTCACGCCCATAAACGTCGTGTAGGCCAGCCAGACGGAATACAGCGGCACAACCACCCACATCCACCACCCGTAGTCTCCGAAGATGCAGGCGGCCCCCATGCAGCCCCAGGTCCAGTACAGCACGTCCCAGCAGTACTCCGTCAGGCCGGGCGCATCCAAATCCTCTCCCGGCGACCTCAGCGAGCCGCTGGCCGCATCGTAGCGTGGCCTCCCCAGCCGTTCAAAGTAGAACTCGATCACCAGCGTAGGCGAGGTCAGGAGGAGGTACTTCCACAGCGACGCCGGCCGGCCAAAGACGAAGTGCAGCAGCAGCAGGACGGCATGCAGCGAGGCCGTGGTAATGTGTGTCCGCAGCAGCAGCGACGTATTTCGGGCTGCGAGCGTCTTTGCTGCTTTCTACAGAGCTGTTAGCAACCGGCCAACCGTCGTCTGTCCAGCCATGGGGTGTGTCTCTTTACCTGTGCCATGGCCTGTATCTCTCTCTCTCTCTCTC
>NW_003315221.1:0-6945 GCF_000151505.1 Trichophyton verrucosum HKI 0517 | reverse complement strand
TATATATATGTGTATATATTATATATATATATATATATATATATATACACTAGGGGATTATATATACATACTCATCGTTGTCTGCGTAGGCCTCGTCGTCCATCTCTGCGGCCTGGTCGTACAGCAAGATTCAGTCAGTCCAACCCGCGACTCCACGGCCAGCGTACTGCACTGCAGGCTATCACGCTGCAAACGAACGACCGGACGAGCGAAAGGAAAAAAAAAAAAAAAAAAAAAAAGACCCGAACCTCGTCTACTTCTATATGCTGATTCTCGTCCGCCGGCGCCATTTAGTTAGTTATAATAGTTAAATAACTACTACGAAACCAGGATCCCCTCGTCCGACCTCGCGGTGACAATCGCGGCCAGACACCTGCGGGAAAAAAAAGCAGAAGCCCAGCATGAAAACCGGTAGGCAGCCACGGAAAAGGGTCATGGCAGCAGCTAGCCCACCGATATATATATATATACGTTAACAAAGCGTGTATACAGCGAACGAGAAGGCAAGCCGTGGCTGCAAACGAGAGCGAACTAGCCAGCCAAGGCCGCGATCTGGCTTCCCTCCAGCCGGCCCTTCGAGCTCGCTAGTCAGGTTGGTTAACTTAAACGAATTTACGGATAGGTGGCTAACTACTTTGATTTTTTGCCCTGGCAGCCTTTAGACGGACTTCCCAGGGCCAGGGTGCGGTTCGCTGTGTTGCATCTACAGTCCGTACTCCGTATGATACAGTTATCCGGAGTAGTTAGCTATACTCCGTAGGGGGGTGAAATCCTGCCCCCTGAAGGATTGATAACGGGCCAACACCAAAGCCGGCCGTCGTCTCGGGGAGCAAAGAAGGCTGGAATCAGCTGCGTTAGCTGGCTGCGGCCACGTATGTGCCCTCGACTTGAGCCTTAACTGGGACTCCCAACAACCCCGGTAGTCGACTGCCATGAAGCATAACGTACGGCGTACATATATGTATCAGCCGGGGGGCAGATCACACGATGCGCAGCGCCTTTGCATCTCCTGCAGGGCCGGGGTTTGGGCTAACGGCCGCTAGTGACCAACAGCAGTGTGCAGACAGGTCGCTTGGGCGTCGCTTGGTCCTCCTCTGCTGCTCGACAGTAAGACAATCATGCCCGGGCTAACTCGCTAGTTTGCTGCGGACGGGTCGCGGACCGTGGGCTCAACCTTCATGGAAATATGATAAAACTACCGCGCTGGCCCCCAGTTTCTTAACCACTCACGGATCCTCGCTGGTTTCTTGTTTCTGGGCCGCAGAGAGCCCTACGGTCCTCGGGGAGGGCCTAGAAGAAGCCCAGCCATCCCACCATACGGGAGTAAAGCCGCAGTTGAGTTTGCTTTCTTTTTCTTCTCTCTCTCTCTCCCTCCCTCTCTCTTCCTTCTCTAATCCTGCCCGGGGAACTGAGATTCCTACATGTTATGCAATGCAATTGACGGAGTATTCTCCACATGCTTGCCATCGAACCCTGTCCATCCGTGTTATTTTTAACTTGACAGACAGAAATGCCATTTATATATATAATAATACAACAAAGCCTGCACATATAGTTATATAGGAAGGTGTTATGATGTCATGCTTCTCAAGCACCGCTGGATCTGCTTGTGCATCTCCATCCTAGAACGCAATGCTTGTATCTTCTTTCCCCCAAGGTTTATCATAGTAGATGCATAACTATCCAGAACAGAGGAATGACTCGAGATCATGACCTTCAATATTGAGCCACTCAAAGCACCGGTTTGCTCTGTGGCTTTATCATACCGCCAACGGGACTTTGCGCTCACATCTCCACCATGTTCAATCACACCTCCTCGATACCGGTAAATCATATATATATATATACACTGTCCATGAGGTCGAGCGCTCGGTTTGACGCTTATCCAGCCAGTAGAACCCGAGTTTTAGAGACTTCCCGTCCGACGAGGCTTCAATAGGTTGGAGACCAAATAGCCCTCCCGAGTAACTTAGTACCGGTTGATGGAAGGAGAAAAATTGGACCAGTGGATGCACTCCGAGATGCAACCCGCTTCCGCATGCGGGTCGGACTTCCTCTTGTCCTCGCATAGCCTGTGATTTAACATAGTTTATATGATATATGGCGACTCTCTCTGCAGCCAATTAGGGACTTCTCTTTTTGGCCCAGCGGTTTGATACATGGCAAGAAAAAACAAGTAGTAAAAGAGAAGGAAGAGAGAGGGGAGAAATCTGGCAGAAATGTTGTAAGGAAGAGGAAAGGAAGGAAAGTGAAGCGGTGGTGGCGATGGAATTCACTATCTGAGGCTTCCGGAATACCTGATAGATCAAAACAACAGCCTAGTCGATCTACTATTTGCTATCGTATGATGGTACTCAGGCAGCAAAACCTGCAAAAGAAGAACCATATAAACCGGTTCACATATCACAGTAGCGAACCACTAGCCACACATTTGCACCTCATCCTGGAAGGTAGGTTCCGAGGATAAGTATCGGAGTATATAATGCATGTGTCTACTGCTTCTCATGGCATACGAAGCTTCTGATGGAGAATGGGAAATCCGGAGTGTTCCCCGCCCCTATGACAGCCGGTCCTTCACACGCGGGTAGTCTAACCCAATAAGTTAGCACAGAATGAGGACTTCCAAGAAGGAAACTCACTCATAGAAGACGCAACTATCTTGCCCTGGAGTCTGGACGGATCTATATGCAGACTAGAGGTTAGCTCCCGAGGTTCCTCGTGCCTTCGTCTTCGGACAGGTAAAAATTGTGGTAAAAATACCGGATTTGAATCCCATTGAAGAATGCACATTTGTTCTCCGTGTATTCAACTTCTACCGGTTCGCCATGATACTCAGGGGCAGGAAAGCCAGTCATCTTTTGTTACATCAGGGGGTAGCAACAGTTAGTTGGCATTATTAATAAGCCGGGGGGGTATTTGCTACCTGTCCACCAAGGGTTGTGGTAGCGCAGAAGCCGACGATAACAGCCCCGATAGTAGCGGTGAAACGCATGTTGGGCTCGACAGTAGAATAATATATCAGGAAGAACCGCCTGGAGTACGAAAATATCCGCTGGAGGCTTTACATCGAAGATGGAAGTTCTCTGAGAGGTTGTGGTCTTCGTCTCTTATACCTCTCTCCCTCCAACACGAGGTAACTACGTACTATACGAAGCTCCAGTGAGACATCGCCTTTGCTTCTCTTTGGGTGTGGCCATATTGTCGATATATTATTGGCAACAAGACTGATCAGCAAGATGCTGGAATGCAGGTGTTCTCCACCAAAAGAGAGGCTGTGTTGGAGTCTTCGTGTGCATGGAGGTTCTTCGTTATCAATCTGATTGATTAGACCACATCTTGAGTAACCATACTCCATGTTCAGTATATATAATGTGTTTTAATTGAAAGTCACTGCATCAAGTCCATCCTCGGTTTATTTTGATGAAGTGAGGATGGATGGAAGGAGGTTGTGATGCTGACTAATGAAAACAATACAGTATAATCAGACCCAGTGATCTAAACTTATTGACTAAGCAATTATTGCCTTGTTACTGTGGAGTCGAAGATAAATAACCTGTTTATACCGAGAAAAGTGCAATTCCACCAATAATATGCGTGGCATTGAAAGTCCTGAACTCTATTACTCATCCTAGCAAGCTGATGCAAACAGTGCAAACTCCGCTTGAGCCGCGGGCCGATGGTCGGAGCGGGAGAGCCGAGGTCGGACTCAAGTGGGATAAAGCTTCAAGGGAAGCTCGGGGCATCGTCAACAATCGATATAAAAGGTAAAAGGAACTGTCCATAGATATTCAATCCATACATCGCGGCGGGAGGCAGCATCTAACACGCATTTTGCACTATAATCGTCATTTTATCAGTCACCACAGGGGCATCATGGGCAAGTACAATATTGTTGTCTTCGCTGGAGATTGCTGCGGGCCAGAGGTACGTCCCCGCATAACAAGTGGGCGGCAGGGTTAGCTAATGATTGTTATACAGGTTGCTGCAGAGGGCATAAAGGTGTGTACTTCGAGTGTGCAGGAGGAGGAGAAGGCAGAATAAGAATAAGCACTGAAGTAGCTTGCCATACTAACGCGACAAACAAAGGTTCTGAAAGCTGTGGAGAAGAAGAGACCTGAGATACAGTTCACCTTCCAGGACCATCTACTAGGAGGAGTAAGCTGTGACCCAGTCTGCCATGTTTTGAAGGAATCCCTAGCTAACAGTTACACGATTCTAGGCCTCAATTGATGCAGCCGGAACGGCCCTTACAGACGAAGCTCTTACAGCAGCTAAGAATGCCGATGCCGTGCTGCTTGGAGCTGTTGGTGGTCCCAAGTGGGGCACTGGCGCAGTCCGTCCCGAGCAAGGAATTCTCCGCCTGCGCAAGGAAATGGGGACATTCGGCAACTTACGCCCATGCAACTTTGCAGCACCCTCGCTAGTTGATATCTCCCCTCTCAAGGCAGAGGTGTGCCGGGACGTTGATTTCAACATCATTCGCGAACTCACGGGAGGTATCTACTTTGGCGAACGAAGAGAAGACAACGGAGATGGAACCGCGTGTGATACCGAGCCCTATTCGAGGGCTGAAATCGAGCGGGTTGTTCGTCTGGCTGCTCACTTGGCTCTTCAGCATGACCCGCCACTACCTGTGTGGAGCTTGGACAAGGCCAATGTGTTGGCTACCAGTCGTCTTTGGAGGAAGGTGGTCACGGAGGTGATGGATAAGGAGTTCCCGCAACTGAAGTACGGCCATCATCTAATTGATAGCGCTGCCATGTTGATGGTGAAGAACCCTCGTGCTCTGAACGGTATTGTTGTTACCAGCAACCTGTTCGGTGATATCATCAGCGACGAGGCCAGCGTTATCCCCGGATCGCTGGGATTGTTGCCCAGTGCCAGTTTGAATGGTATCCCTGACGGCAGGACCAAGGTCAGCGGTATATATGAGCCTATTCATGGTATGTATATTCTTTTCTTCTTGCAGGTACAGTTGAACAAGCTAATAGCTGGTGCAACTAGGATCCGCACCGGATATCGCTGGGAAAGGCATTGTAAACCCCGTTGCCATGATACTGTCTGTGGCAATGATGCTTCAATATTCCCTCAACCTACCCGAGGAGGCCAAGATAATTGAAACCGCGGTCCGAAATATAATCGAGTCCGGAGTCAAGACCGGTGATATCGGCGGAAAGGCCACCACCAAGGAAGTTGGAGATGCGGTTGCTGCAGAGGTCGAGAAGCTGCTCTCGTAATGGTAGTCTCTTATAAAAAAGAGAAGAAAAAAAAAAAAAAGAAAATGTCTCCTGAATGGGTTTGAATTCATGCTTATCTAGGCTATGCAAGTACTAATGAGAAAAAAAGGGGGGGGGTATCAATAATTCAATGATTTGTGTGGATGTAGGCGTAACGGATCCGGATAATTTTTGTTGGGACGATCATCTTAGCTCTGGCTCCATCATCCAGTCTTCCTCGTCAAATTTGGGAGCATTCTCGGCTTCTAGCTCAGCTTCGTCAGAGTGCAAGACGCCTGCCCCGAGATCATGATGGAGCAGTTTCTGGCCATTATCACCCCTGCCCATGCGGGCGTAGTACTTGTCATCTCGAGCAAAGACCTGGAACCCGCGAACATGCGTGTCTTTGCCATTCTGGTGATTCTCACATACTTTGACCTGCAGCACCATCAGCTTCAAGACGTTACCGTCTGACGGGTCGTCATCATCGCCATCGTCATCATCTTGGAGCAGATCAGGGGTAAGGTTATCACTGTCGTCTTCGTCTTCGGCAGCAGATACATCGCTGTCTTCAGAACCGCTAGTCGCCTTAGACTTAGACTTCGCTGCCTTGCGCCGTTCCTCGCGTGCAGACAGCTTGCCTATCTTCTGATGCCTGCCTCCGACTCCCTCGAGGTTTATGTCCACCCATCCACAGGGCGTCTCTCCTTGCCACGTAGCAAATTCAACTAGATCGTTACCACCCATGCCAGCCAGAAAGACCATCTTTGTAGGGGTATAGCTCTCGTCGAGTTCGAAGTCTAGGTACACGCGTATCCGGACAATGGAGACGCGCTTGAAGAAGTGTAGGGAGAGAGTGTGTGGTTGTGGTCCGTCAGACTGCCAGAACTGGTTTGGAGAAGGATGGCGGAGAGCAGCCACGCCGCTGCCAGGCTTGTATGTCGAGACTGTCCACGATGCGAGAGATGATATTTCACGGAGATTAGGCGGTATAGGAGCTGAAGAGTCCTTTTCTTCTTCTAGATCTGGAGAAGAAAATGGTCAGCATTGTCTAGTCCAAAAGAAAAGAAGAATGATAATCTAGAACACACCCTCTTCATAGCTCTGGCCTTCAACAGCCTCTAATTCGTCTTGTTCCCCTTCATCATCGTCGTCCTCTTGCTCTTCTTCCTCCTCTTCCTCCTCCTCCGCTTCGTCCTGGTCCTCTTCCCTTCCAAGTCCCTCACCCGCCTCTTCGTCTTCGCCCAACTCGTCCTCGGGGTCTGATCCTGGAGTGACAGGCTGCTGCCCACGGGGTCTCTGCTGCGGCGTATACGACGGTAGAAGCTGGGGAACTCTCGCGGTTGAGACAGAGGCGCCGTCGCCTGAGGGAAAGGTCGGCGCGTAGTGGGTGGTGCGTCGTGGCATCGAGAGCTAACTATTCAATCAAAGCGAATAAAACGAGGGTATCAGAGTGAACCGGCTGCTCGATCGCGTCTTGATGAACCCATCTGGCGTCGTCTCTCATGTTCCTGGAGGCCGTAGCTGCGCAATTCCTCCCCAACGAGGCCGCAATGTTTATTCTGTCTCTGCTATCGCAACGTCGTCGATCCTGATATCAACTCTCGCCCTCCTTCCACCCGCCGCCTACTCAAAACGAGCTGTTGGCCCCCGCCTTACATCAAGTCAGCCCGGCTAGCTCAATCGGTAGAGCGTGTGACTCTTATACTCTTATAGCAAGTTTATAACG
>NW_003315220.1:0-76220 GCF_000151505.1 Trichophyton verrucosum HKI 0517 | reverse complement strand
TTTCTTTTCTTCTTCTTCTTCTTCCCTTCTCCCTCTTCCTCTCCTCCCTCCCATCTACTCGACACCCCCGTTTTATGGATCTCATGAGCTCTCGATTCAAGCTCGGTTTTGGAAACAAGCGCAAGAGTGGCTCCTCTCTCGCTCCTACAACCACCGCGACCAACACCCCCCCAAACGGGTCACCCTCGCAGCCCTCGCCGCCGCCAGGCAACACCTCCAACCCAAACGCCTCGTCCGCCAGTCTCCCCATGAACCCGCAGAACCATCTCGGCCGCCCGCCCAGCTACACATACGCTCCCGGCGCCCCCAGGCCCGCCAGCCCGCTCCCGCCTGGCGGCCAGCATCACCCGCAGCAGCTCGCCCACCACCCGCCGCCGCTGAACACGGGCGTGGGCGTACCATACCCTACCGGAGGCGGCATGTCCTCTGCTCCTCCGCCGCCAGGGTATGGTGGCTACCCGCCTCAGTCGACTGGCCAGGGGCATGGCATCCCACAGCCCCTCGCGCCATTTCGCGGCCATACCGGGGAGCTCGACAACCAGGCGCGCAGCAAGGCCCAGCTGATTGTCGGTATTGATTTTGGAACCACTTTCTCCGGTGTTGCTTATGCCTTTGCTACCAATACTGAGGCCAGGGAGGACATTATCACTGAGTGGCCTGGTGCTGGCACA
The DNA here is from genome assembly GCF_000151505.1 of Trichophyton verrucosum HKI 0517. Lineage (NCBI taxonomy): Eukaryota > Fungi > Ascomycota > Eurotiomycetes > Onygenales > Arthrodermataceae > Trichophyton > Trichophyton verrucosum. The sequence goes on along the minus strand of NW_003315220.1, from coordinate 75,549 downwards.
CATACCAAACAGAAGGTTCGTTTATAGGTCTCTTATCTATAATTATCAAAATAAACAAAGATTGACATTAACTTTTTTTTATATAGATACCTACCGTTCTATACTACGACCAGTATCAAAAAGTCGTAGGATGGGGTCCTGATATCGCAGACGCACTCGCTCCCACCGGATACCCCAAAGCAGGCGTACAGAAAGTCGAATGGTTCAAGCTACAGCTCATGTCCTCCGGTGGAAACACCTATATAGACCCCATAAACCTGCCCCCGTTACCGCCAGGCAAATCCGAGATAGATGTGGCCGCAGACTACCTCTTCCATCTACGCGGGGCCATGCGCAACCAGCTCCAGAAGACTCTGGGCGAAGTTTTCAACCGTGAAGAACGCAACATCCGCTACTTCTTGACCGTCCCCGCCATCTGGAACGATGCTGGAAAAGCTGCTACCCGTGCGGCTGCCATACAGGCCGGCTTCCTGCGCGATGAAAATGATAATCGTCTCACCTTGATCACCGAGCCAGAGGCCGCAGCCATGTTCTGTGCAAAGACAGGTTTACTCAATCTCAAAATCCATGATGCCATCCTCATCGTTGATTGTGGTGGTGGTACAGTCGATCTCATCGCCTACGAAGTCGATGAGGAGACCCCCTTCAGCGTCTGCGAGTGTACTGCTGGATCCGGCGACAGCTGTGGTTCTACCGCGCTCAACCGTAATTTCAGCAACATCCTGCGCGCAAAGATCCGAAAGATGAAGCTGCCAGATGGATCACGTACGGCCGGGAAGGTATATGCCAAATGCATCATGGACTTCGAGAACAGAATCAAAGCCGATTTCAGAAATAACGGGCAGAAGTGGGCCGTTGATGTTGGTATCGAGGCTGATTTCCCTGAAGCCGGCATCGAAGAAGGCTACATGACTTTCACCAATGAAGAGATTCTGCAGTGTTTTGAGCCCGTTGTTAATCGCATTTTGGAGCTGGTCAGGAACCAGATCATTGCCATTCAGGCACAGAACAGACCACTACAGGTAAGTCCTCCCCAATGCCATCACTGTTCAATCCTATATTAATAGTGTAGAATGTCCTTGTTGTCGGTGGATTCGGTGCATCAGAGTATCTTTTCCAACAGATAAAACTCCACGTCCCTCCACAGTATCAGTCCAAAGTCGTCCGCCCCATGGATTCCGTCGCCGCTATCGTAAAGGGTGCAGTAACCGCCGGTATCACAGAGCGTGTTGTTACCTCCCGCGTGGCTCGTAGACACTATCTGATGGCCACCCTGCAGCCGTTCAAGGAGGGTCACCACCCTGAACAGTACCGTGTCCCGTCCCTTGATGGCAAGGATAGATGCAAGTACACGCGCCAGATATTCGTGCAAAAGGGCGAGCGTATCAAGAACGGAGAGCCTGTCAAGGTCAGCTTCTTCAGACAGGTGGCGCCAGGAGCGACACTAATGTACGAGGATATCTTATACGCGTGCGATGAGGATGTTTGTCCCGAATATACAAAGGATCCACGTATGTTATCACCTTTTCTCTCCCATTTCTCTTCTTGAATCGTCAGCTAATATCGCTCTTATCATAGGGATCAAGGAAGTTGTCACCCTAACATCTGACCTGTCTCGCAAAAACCTTGAAAAGGATTTTGAACGCATGGACACTCCTCAGGGTACTTTTTACCGAGTGTACTTCGACATCTACCTCACTCTTGACGGCAGCGAGTTCAACGCTGAACTCGTCTGTCAAGGCGAAGTCATGGGACGTTGTTCAGCAAGATTCCGATAAAGGGTATCTTTCGTTCCGACTTCCCCTTCCAGTCCCTCCCCTTTATATTATCCATGCAAAGCAAAAAATCGGCCAACAAAAAAAAATCCATAAGAACGAGAGAATAGAGTGAAGAAGAAGAGAGAGAGGTCCTATCAAAAAAACGTTGGAGGAAACATTAGAATAGGAGACAGGGGGCTTTGCATTTCCACCTTGGCCATTTCCCCGTGGATTGATATCACGCCTTGGTTTACATACTAACTCATTGATTGGCCTCGCATTTCTTTTTCACTTCCCTTCTATTCGTGATAGATCTATTTTTATCCCCTTCCTTTCCCCCTTTCACTCACTTCTTTCTTGCCGGTTGCCGAGTTGGTAGCAGATTCATCCTACCTATCTCTTAACACACGTACAGCATTCACGCCATATATGACATCTACCAGCACCATATCACGGCATACTTACTACTATACGCAGCCCACGACCATCGTTCTGTTTTGCTAAATAATATAGCCAGCCTCGCCCTACTGATTTATATACCCCTTTCCCCTTCGATCCGACTGGCCCGGCTGTCAATATCGTTAGCCTACTCAAATAAAAAAAAAAGAATCTTTCACTTTTCTTAACATCGTATTTCTTCCCGGTGTGCCTGTCTGCCTTACAGGCACCGAACGTCAAATAGTTGCTCTCGGCTTCTGCTCCTTTCTTATTCCAATTGTTTGCTACTCATGTACGAAAGGAAATAAGCACTTCAACCCGACGGGAGAAGAAGAGAAGAAGCAAAACGTCTCCCCAAGGCTTCTTCGCTGCCGCCGATCATACGATAATTTTACATAAATCACCGACCATATCCCTTTCATCCCATGCACTAGTTATTACACCCTCCCTCCCCTTCTTTCCCCTGTGAAGAAGAGTATCGATATCCCGTTGAATAACAAATATGCACACAAGGGTATGCTATGATATACGACACTAGACAGAAAACATAGCACATATTGACATGCCGACGGGGCAGCGGGAAAAGCAAAGAGATGATGTATGTCAGAGCCGGAAAAGCTGCAGAGACACCGAATCAACCAGTCATTCGTCTTCATATTGCTATCATCCCTGCATTAATCATGAAGGAAAGGCTGTGCTGGCTTCGAGAGTTGCCTGGCATTGACTTTATCTGGATAACGGACACGCGACCTCCTCCCTTTCTCATCCTTGGGGTGTGTATCCCCCCTTTTTTGCTTCTTTGAGGTAATAAATGTAATGTACCATGTAGCTAGGATGCGTTAGGCACCCAGGCAGGTTGAATGCGTCCTTGATGCTCTTCTCGATCTTCTTCGTCGACTGTTTTCTGTCTTCCACGTCTGTCTCACTCATTCGCTCACTCTTAGGTGCTGGCCAATTTGCATGACAGTCTGCAGCTGTCATGTCTCCAGGTGTTCTTCTCCTATTGCCGATGTCAGGAAAATATCGGGCCACAGTGCTTTGAGCATCAGCTGGCTGCTGCTGCTTTACCTTTTCTCATCGTGCGATGGATCAGGCAAAAGCTCACTTGACCACCTGGCATGGCCCAGCAAGTGGCTTGCTGCTAGCGACTAGGGGCCTGGGCAGACATGTTGCAGCCACGGCTACCGCGGTAAAACGAATCGCATTAAACACCGCAATATGGAGACGAAAACAACATAACCTTGTGGATCCCTGGATTGTGCTGATGGATGTTCCCCGTTCGAAGCGTGTTGGGTGGTCACTTGGGCGGATTCTTTTTTCGTCTGACGGGGAGGGGGTTCATGCAGTACGAGGCGCAGCACTGAACAGGGGCATGGGATTCTGACAAGACACAGGTGAGGAGAAGCAGGACCAGCAGCGGCGGTGACAGCGGCATTCAATACACAACTGCTTGAGTTCCGCTCGACCGCTTCTTTACAAAAGAAGTGGAATCAATATTTGAGGTCAAGCTCGATCATTCAGCCCATCATAAGCAGCATGTCCAAAAAGGCCACGCGAAACGTATCCCCTGATCCCCTGCAAGGCGTTTTTCTCTGTGTGCCCGCCACTTCTAGCCACTGTATTAAAAAAAAAAAAAAAAAAAAACGCCCAAAGCCGAACTGGTTGTACCATACGGAGTATCGTGGGGGTCTTTTCTCTCCACCAAAAGGTACCAGGAGACGTCAAAAAGTTGACCGACTCCGGACAGAATTAATTATGACTGTTTCCAATAGTACCACTGCACTCCACAGTCTAACGGTCCAGACAACCTGTCTGCCAGCGAATCCCTGCTTTCGAACTTGTCCAACGAGGATGGATCAGTGACATTGTCAGCTGGCCTTGAACGCCGGCCAAGCTCAAGACTGGCATCATCAAAATCTCTTGCAGGACATGACAGTCATGACCAAAAAAGCAATGAGAAATTTGAGAAAGAAACAAAGCCATCCATCGTCCGTATAATCGACAGACTTTGAATTCAAACTTCCCATTCTTTACGAGGTCGAGGGACCCCGTCGTGAAAGGGGGGATATTGCTTCCTTCCCTCGAGGCAGAGTGTAGTTAGTTCTCTCGGTTCGCGCTTCGTAGTGTCACAAGCCACATTCATAGATGACCGGACCGAAGGCCTGGCTTGTCGAACAACAGCCGCCCTCTGCGCAGAAATATTAGTTGAGGATAATACTTCCCATTTCATATAGGACAGGGATATTTCTCGCGGGGGTGGATACGGGCTAAAGCCTCCCACTGACATGGAACGCTGCTTGGCCGTTGTGCACACTCAAAGGGGCATAAAAAGCGCAAGTGCGGTGCGTAGATATGTCCAAGTATACACCGTATGTGTGAGTCCTCGGTATCGCCGGCTAACTGGTTAATTGAAGCGGTCACGAGCGTAAATGATTGATGTGGCAAGGAGGCGTATAGATATCTATTCAAGACCGTCAGCGTTGTATTAATGTCATCATTCGTGAGCTTGCTCCCGTTTCATACTTCGTCGAAGGGGGATGGAAGGACCAGGGTGGAATCAAAAGATCGCGTGGCCTTCTTCCACCTGGAAGTACCACCATTGGGAGGTGTCGACGGGAAAAAGGAACGAAAAAAGGCAAAAAGGGAGCATAGACAGTCATAGCAAATAATACTCCATGCATACTAATATTTGCGTACAACGTATACCATTCCCATGTCGCAATGATATGAGCTGGTGGAATTTGTTCTCCGTGGTCGGCGTCATAAGCAAAACCGCTCAATCAGTGGTCTTTCAACCGTACATTCCGAGCCTCTCCATCGGCTGCAAATCCAAGATTTTTGCTTCATTGGCGCACGGACAAGGACAGACGATCTGGATCCGTGGGCCCTGGCCCTGGGCCACCGATTATGGATGATGGGCTTGTGAGAAAAGCGTGAGTTAGTTCAGCGGTGGAACCCCCTTTACCTTCGCGCGATTGCCTGCAGGAAAATAAAAACAATATATCCACAATTAAAGCATATATCCTTCTGGACGGGTTGGGGGCAGAGAGGGGGAAGAGGATAGGATGACAGGCTTGAAGCTTTTTGCTTCTTGTCGTTTCCAAGAACGAAGCTTATGGATGATCGTATGTCTTCTTGCTAACCCAGTCGTGCTTGTCGCACATTCACGAATAGGGATCGTTGGTGGGTTATTCATTGCTGCCTGTGGCTCAGCTCGCTATCAATGGGAATGGGGCCGACGCTGTTCACTGTGTGACTGGACTGGGCTATATTGACTGAGAGTTCCGGCACTTCTGCTCGTGGTTGCAATAAAATCCCTTCGGGCATCCTGTTCCTTTTCCTGTTTTCTTTTCCGTTGACCACATGGAAATGGATTTCACTCTGAGTCTCTATATATTTCATTCTGTTCGAGCTCTCCTCTGGACTGCTTTCCTTTCACTTCAATAACATTGATTTTCATATGAGAGATTGCCGCTGTCGCTGTCAATAGAGAGCCGTTGGCCGTCATGTTCATCCTCTTCAATGCCGCCTCTCTGGTGGCCATCTTCTGCATTGTTCTGACCTGGACACATAAATGGTTGTCCCGCTCCTCATGGCGAGCCCAGAAGCAAAAGGCAGAGAACGAGGTCCAGAGAGTGACCCTCCCTCACTCTTCTGCCTCAGGCCAAGGCCCAGTATCATCTCCAGCTCCAGTGCGAGAGAAACCGAAATACCGAATCACCATGGGCCTCAAGAGAATGGACAAAGTTGGCTGGCTCGTCGTTGACGATAACTATAACGCTAGACATCAAGTGCGAGCCAACCTTTTCAACAACAGGAACCGGGAGGTGTCACAGTGCCTTCCTGAAGCAAAAGAGGCATGCGACGAGGCTTTGAAGGAAGTGTCCTCATTTCTATGCCGGACATACCCTGACATGTTTGAACTCAAAGAGTCAGCATCAGGGACTATCGTAAGAAACAACCGTATGGGAGAAGAGTTCTCCCTGGAGAACAGCAGCACTCCACCCCTGGAAGCAGCCGCTAGGCTAGCCATGGAAGACATGACCATCCTCCTCAAGAATGACAGCGGTGACCATTATGTGTACGTTGTATCTGTCTATCAATCAAACAAATTAGTTATCCACTTTCGATAAATAATTGTGTTCAACTTGCTGATGATATCGTGTAGGGCTGCAACCTCCAGTGCATTCCTTATTGGTTGGTCTGCCAATACACGCATGGGCTCGACGCTGAACGAGATGCATGCTCCCGTACCACAATGGGCCCGGCAGATCGCCTTTTCCGTGAACAAGTAAGGCTTCCCATAGTTCCTGATGTTCGGTTTGGTTGTTCGGGCCGGCTCCGTTTCCATGGTTCACTCCCGCTGACGTTCTGATAAACAGGTTCATGGCGCGGCTAACCCCTGAATCGCCCATGGAACGCTCCAGCTACTTCGTCCAGGTTATCCAGCCCGATGAACCTTGGGAATCTATTTTCTTTCAGCCCGAGGGCCTGCTGCAAGACCACACCGTACCAACCCCTGAACGCGTCCTGATCCGCCGTGAGAGGCAGACCTTCAACCGTCTTCCGAAAACCAACGGCATCCTCTTCACTGTCAAAACAACAGTCTCGTTCCTGGAGGACCTCCCCCTTGGCGAGCTTCAACTGCTGGCAAAGGATATCGAGAGCTGGCCTGAAGACATGGCAGCGTACAAAGGTCGTTCTCACTGGGGAGAGACAATATCGAACTTTTGCCGGGCGAAGGAAGCTACCTATGACGTAGCTTGCTGACAAAGCAGGCATGCATGGTATCAACCCCCTTTTTCTTCTCGTTGGGTTGAACATCTGGATATTTCAAGTTGAATCATAAATCTGGGCGGTTTTTTTTTTTTTTTTTTTCTCTCTTTTTTCCCCTGTCTTTTATCTGCTGCATGGTATCGGAATGGGGCATGTATCAATGGAGGAAAGGGAGGTATTTTGAATTTGTTATTTCATGAAGCTCTGCCAACGAGACCCTGTGATGCTAGGTCGACAGAGTCAAGTAGTGGGAGGAAGTCCGTATAAAGAATTATATTCGAATGACGTGCGTGAAAAAAGGATACATACAAGATTGAATTGAAAACACCCTCTATATACGTGGTTGCGGGGAAAGAGACGCCCTATAAGTAACAAGAAACGAAGACGAAGGGGGTACCTATGCCACATGCATTACCTTGGAATTAAAGGCGTGTAGCACGGTAAAGAGAAAAAACACTGTCGACCGGATTATAGTTTGCTGCTTGTTGGGGGCTTATCTTGCTTAAGTCGAACGACTCCCTGCATCGAATGGTCAGCCGTCTGGTCTAGTACTTTGCAAGGGTGCTTTGAGATTTGGAGAGAGAGGGCGGATAGAAAAAGAAATATAGCAGAGATTATGAATCTTTTTAGTTACCTCTTGCACGCATGTCGCGATCAGGGAGCCATCCTGAGCCCACATCTGCTGCAGGACAAGGCCTCGGCCTGCCCCGGCCCATGGAGTTCTCATTTCTGAGAATATCCATTCGTCTGCACGGAACGCCCGCCTGTCGTGGAAATATATCGTGTGATCTAAGCTGACCATCATGCCTACTTCCATATTGGGGTCATCTGAGGTCTGTTTTGATAGCTTTAATTCTTGTTCCTCTTGCTCGGCTAGGTCCGTAAGGTATCTTTTAGCTAGCTCCTCTTCGCCACCCACTTCTTTCTTTAGCGCTGCAGCGGCCCTTTCTATAGCCCCTGGAGATGAGAAGCGGCGGATATTGTGGACCCTGGATACGGTGCCAATGAAATAGCTATCTGACATGTACGCTAAGGCCGTCAGATGGGCTTGTCTGCCACCTTCTGCAGATATCGTGCCCCGGGCCTTGTTGTACAGTTGCAAGGACCTGTCCGCAGCGTGGGGGGAATCTCCTATTATTTTCAAATCCATGTCATTAGCCATTAAGCATATACAAGGTTATGCATAACCACTAGTTATCCGCTAGTAGGTGGGATAAAATGCGGCACTGTCACCGGATGTTCGCGTACTGTTTGTTATTCCAACCCGTCTCGACTCGAATGGGCCTCGGCCTCGTCCAAGCCCATCTGGCTGCCCGGGCAAGGGAACATCGGGTTTCTTCCTGGTATGCTTGATCTCTTTCTTTCCCCAACTTCCTTCACGGTCAAAACTAAGGGTTGTGGTGAATATGGGCCGCCCCTGTTGCCGTGCCTGGACCGTTCGGGTAGCAAAACTCCTCCCATCACGAACTCGTTCAACGTGGTATAGCACCGGTAACTGTGAATCTCCCGAAAGGACAAAGTAGCAATGCATGCTATGGGGGTAGAAATCAGGCGGAACCGTTTTTTGAGCTGCAGATAGACATTGGGCTATGGCTGCGCCCCCGTATATCCCTCGAGCGCCAGGAGGATGCCAGAGGGGCCTGGTGTTTGTAAACACATCCTGTTAAGACAGAAAACCGTTAGCCCATTCGATTCCATCAAGAATAGGCAGCACCTTGGACACCTGAAGACTGTACGCACCGGGCCGAGATCTGTCACTGGCGTTAGCTCGAGGACATTCTCGATTTGCGACTTTGAAGGGTCGTGAGGGGGCGCTTCAAATATCGTTGCACCCATTGTCTAACCACTTCTTCTCTCAGAATCTCCTTCGATATCCACCGGCAGTACAAGACAAATGGCAGGCCAAGGAGGCCAGATACAGACGACCGGCTCGATATTTATTCTTGACCAGGCCTGCCATTATCGCCGCGTCCGAGCCGGCGCCCGTGAATTTTCCTTTCGCCTTTTGGTTTCATCCAAAGTCTTTTTGAGCCGAGGTCCAGCCGGGCTTATCTAATAGATTGAACTCAATTAATCAGTCACGTGAACACGCGCTTCTCGCGTTTATTTTTGCTTTTTCCGTACACCCAACTTTCAACCACAAACAATCAAGTGGTGGACGTTTGGGCAATATGTAAATTGGAGATGGAGTGGTTGCTTTTGACATTGTTACAAGTTCTGAATGCATGTTTTATGATATCTGAAGATATATATGCTCTAAAGCTATGATTAATACTCTTCATTTGACAAGATTATCAGCTTACTCAAGACCAATTACCTGGCAACTTCCAGTGTATCCGGCAACGAGAACAAGGCGTTTTCTATGGACTAGCATTTCTTCTTCTCTAAAATCATTTCTTCCTAAGCTTCCTGAAAGGCGGCGGTTGTTTCCCACCAACGGCTTCCAGGTCGTTGACTCAAATATAGCTATTGAAGAGGAGGCGATCCCTGACTATAAAGCCGATCGATTTTATCCCGTTAAACTCGGAGAGGTTTTTGAAGGCCGTTTCCAAGTGATTGCGAAGCTAGGATTTGGCTCATCATCGACTATTTGGTTGGCCAGGGACCTCAGGCATGTTTCTCCCCACTCCCTATGTTTAAAGTACTTGGCTGTGATAACCTTATCTAACTGCTGTAGGCGTCATGAATATGTAGCGTTAAAGGTATATATGCATACGTCTAAATACCTCAGGGAACCTCCGTTTTACGATCATATTTCTCGCCATCTTACAAATACTAAATCACAATATGAACGACAAAACATACGACGAGTATTGAGCACCTTTCAACTAGCTGGGCCCCATGGTATACATCCCGTTTTAGTTTGTGAAGCATCACAGATGAGCCTCCGTGATATGAAGACCGTCTTCTTTCCCAATGGTTTTGAAGAATCTTTTGTCAAGGCGGCTACTATTGAGCTCCTTAAGGCTGTAGAGTTTTCCTCCACACCCGCGCAGGGGTCGTTCACACCGGTATGTTTGTATTCTTCCTGGAAGACGGCAGACATTGCATTTGCTCACTACCACTAGATATACATCCTGGCAACTTGCTACTGGGCTTGTATGATAACAATGTACTCCAAGTTCTCGAAAAGATGGAATTTGATTCGCCTGTTCCTCGCAAGCCGGTTTCGGACTCTCGGACTATCTATATGTCGCGACTAGGCAAACCCAAAGAGGGGCCAATGCTGTTATCTGACTTTGGAGAGGCAAGAATTGGCCCAGGGCCCCATGGCGGAGATATTATGCCACTTGAATTCAGGGCTCCTGAGGTTCTACTATATGTAGGCTGGAGTTATCCAGTTGATATCTGGAGTGTTGGGCTTACAGTATGTTTCCTTCCATCGCTATAGTACTAAATAATTGACCAGCTAACATCCCTTTCGCAAGGCCTGGGACTTGCTCGGGTGCCAGAGGCTCTTTACAGCTCGAGATGAAGAGGATGGCCAGGCGTATGATGCGGTCCATTTTGCTGAGATGATTGCAGCCCTGGGTCCTCCGCCAGCTGAATTTTTGGCCAAGAACCCTGAGCGACGAGCTGATTTCTGGGGTGAGAAAGGTATGTTAACCATCCGAGAGAGCCTTTCCTGGTTCGTTGGTATATTAAATAAATCTAGGTGAATGGCTGGAGCTGGCACCCATCCCAGAAGGCAGAACACTTGAATCCGTGGAGAACCGGCTGGAAAACAACGAGAAATTCTTGAAGTTCATACGGCGAGCTCTGACTTGGATGCCTGAAGAGAGACCTACGGCAAAAGAGCTAATGCAGGATCCCTGGTTGACATCGTAGAAACAAACAGCTGATTCCGGACCACCCTGGAAAACAGCATGTGCCATCAGTAATGGGCAATCGTTTAGTTCAGAGGCGCAAACAACTCGACTCCAGGTTGTGGATAATTAATACAAAACTCCGAGAGGATTATTTCTTGCAGCTATAAAGCCAGGTTGAGCATAACTAACTCGTTAATGGATCAAGAAAATGCGGGTAACTTTGCGAGCTGACAAACAAGACCGACCTCTAGCTCGCCCTTAACATAAAAGCTGCCACTGAGCCGAAAGAGAAAGCCCACACCAGTGGCCAGCTAACTAACTAGTTATGCAGTTAATGATTTCTTTGGCAATATGGAGCACTCCTTGAGGATCCCCTGGAGTCTGCCCGCCCAAACTTCCTTCAGAGCGGGAGACGCTGTGTCCAGTCCGCTCTCTTTGGCTTATAAGCTTAACTAACTGATCAGCTAATAAGCTGCCTTCTGTTGCGGAGAAGTTACATAGTTGTGCATGCGCCGCTGCGGCAGGAGTTCACTGCTTAACTACTCCGTACTTCGAAGATTCTTAACTAGCTAGATGTCTAGTTTATGTGTCACAGAGGCGATATCCTTATAATCCTAACATTTCAGTCCTGCATGTCGACCTGCACTTCTACTCTCGCCAGCCACCAGAGGAGCGCACTGTGACCCCGCCAGCCAGCTCGGACAATTCAAACGCCCAGAGAGTGGGAATCAGAAAGTCCGTCTCGGCTAGGATGCCTGCTAGTCTCTCGGACCAGAAGTACGGTTCTCCATCCAGAACGGGTTGCGTCGATGCCTTTCAGCCAATAGATACGACATGCTTGACAGGGAGATGCAATGCTGCTGAGCATTTTTGATAACTTTTATGGCCCTGTCCTGGGAATTCAGCCCAGGCAGCGAGGCATGGCGACGACGCCGCAGGCCTGTTCCGGCGCTGGGCCACCTAGTTAACTAACTAGTTAACTTGTTAGCTCGCTGAGCGGGCACTGCCGATCACCACTTTACTTAGGCCTGGTCAAGGATGCAATGGAAATTATCCAAAAGAAAAGGGCTGCTGACGAGCAGCTATAAAAGCCCTGCCGGCCAGTTCTGGGTGGTTGGGCCAGCTGTCAGCGCAAAGGCCGTTCTGTCACCACACAATTTGGCTGTGCGGTCGAGTCAAGATGCGTTTCTCGACTCTAGTCAATCTCGCCGCATGTGCGGCCGCAGCTCTCGCCTGCGACTCCTGCAGCGAGCCAGGCAAGCCGGCAGAGCATAAAAGACTGGTGCGCCGCATGCAGCCTGAAGCTCTGGGAGCGCTCACGAAACCCAAGGGACCTCTCGAATGGGGCCAGATCAACTTCTTGCACACCACGGATACCCACGGATGGCTCGAGGGCCATCTGAAGGAGCAGAACTACGGCGCTGACTGGGGAGACTATTCCTCGTTCGTCAAGCATATGAGACAAAAGGCTGACCGACTCCGAGTCGACCTGCTTCTCATCGACTGCGGTATGTTCTACTTCTATATTATCTTCTTTCCTGCCGTCGTCGCCAGTGTTGGCTGATATTGGGAAAAGGTGATTTGCACGATGGCAACGGATTAAGTGACTCTACCTCGCCCAATGGCGTCATCTCCAACGAGATCTTCTCCCGCGTCGACTACGACCTGCTTAGCATCGGAAACCATGAACTGTACGTGACCGATGTCGCCTATGAGACATTCGCAAACTTCTCCAAGGTCTACGGCGAGAGATACGTGACCAGCAACGTCCAGATCATCAACAAGGAGACCGGCAAGTACGAATACATTGGCAGCAAGTACCGCTACTTTACTACCAAGCATAGTCTCAAGGTCATGGCCTTTGGCGTCCTTTTCGATTTCACTGGTAACTCCAACGTCTCTAAGGTCATTAAAGCTGCAGATCTTGTCCAGGAATCCTGGTTTATCGATGCCGTCAAGACACCCAAACCCGTTGACCTTTTCATCATCTTCGGCCATACACCTGCCCGCACTGATGACAAATTCCCAACCCTCCGCACTCTGCGCCAGAAAATCCAGGAACTTCGCCCTGGTGTCCCAATTCAGGCCTTTGGTGGACACAATCACGTTCGAGACTTCGTTGTCTATGACGAGACTTCTACTGCTCTCGGATCCGGAAGATACTGTGAGACCCTCGGATGGCTATCCATGACTGGAATCAATTCTCGTACCTTCAGAGGCAGCATGAAACCAAGAGGTGTTCCCAATCCCACTCGTCGTGCCATCAAGGGAAATGCCACTACCTCTACCCAGCCGTACCAGCATCCACACAAGGGATTGGACCTCCGCTATGCCCGCCGTTATCTCGACTGGAACCGCTTGACCTTTGCCTACCATGCTTCTAAGTCTCAGGATCGACAATTTGACACTCAAAAGGGTCTGAAGATTACGCACGACATCACTGATGCTCGCAAGCAGCTCAACACCTCTACCGTTCTGGGATGCGTCCCTGAGACCTACTGCATGTCCTGTGTTCCCTTTGAAGCTAAGAATAACATTTACCAGCTTGTTATCGACATGTTGGCCAAGGTTGTTGTCAAGGAGGATCGCGCTGATAAGCCAAGATTGCTTCTCCTGAACACTGGCGGCGTCCGATTCGACCTCGTCAAGGGCCCCTTCACTAAGGACGACGAGTACATCGTCTATCCCTTCAAGAATCAGTTCCAATATCTGCCTGATGTACCGTACTCCATTGCTAAGGAACTCCTGAATGCCCTCAACAAGGGACCCTACCAGAGACGGTCCGAGGAATACTCTCCCATGGCCCCCCAGCTAAGCACTAATGAGGTCTGCGCCAACCCTTCGCCTGAATTCGTTCAGCTCAAGCGCCGCGAGGCTCCCCAGCCCTACAAGCCCATCACCCGCCGCACCATCGACTCCTCTATGTTGTATCCCGGCTACGTTACATCTGATGATTTTGGCCTTGATGGAGACGACACCCCACACTCCAAGATCCCGTATTTCAAGGTGCCCATTGACATTCAGGCAAACGCCTCCTTCCCTACTAATGGCTCCATGCCGACAGTTGTCGATCTCGCCTTTGTAGACTATATCGGTGCCAAATACGTGATCCCAGCCCTTAACAAGCTTGGTGGCAAGTACTCTGCTAGTGATATCCAAAGTTACAAGGACTTTGGATCATCGAGCTTCTTGCGCGAGTACGCTCTCAAGTTCTGGCAAGAGGGCCTGCCTAACTGCACTACCAACTAATGGCTAGGATGTTTTAAGGGTACTTAAACAGTAGTGTAGATATGATAATGATGAAGTTAATTGCCGTTTGGAGGGATTTCAACTGTAAATAACCTGAAGAATAGAGCTGCTATATGTCTTTATACATGGATATATATGGTTGTTGTTGAGTAAATAGGGCCAATATATCTTCCTTTTATGAAACTCCCAAAATAGCTTCTAATGGCCACCAAGGGGCCACCAATAACCAGTTACTCAGTTGTCTGTCAAATCCTTGCGGCCTCGTTATACCAAAAAGCAACTAACACAAACAGGCAACAATAAGGATATAATTTGAATTGCAATTTGCATCGTGTCTAGATTTAATCAAATGACACAGTCATCTCTAGCTATCGTCGATGGACTGGCTATAGGCCTACAGACCTCGCTACCCATTAACTACTTATACTCCAGCTTTATCATCGCTTTCTGTGGGCTAGTGTCGATTATTTCTAATCATTGGCTACATAGTAGAGACATTAAAAGAGTCCAATGGAAAGGCTATAAGACTAAATTGGAGGATTGGCAATAGTTACGTCTAAAGTTTAGTTGAAACACTAACTAACTAGTTCCTGGCAGTTGCTATAACTATAGCAAGTAAGGAAGTGAAAGGCAACAGTATAAGAAAAAAAAACATATAGGGGGGATGCGAATAATAGAAACAGAATGCGCGAGGGAGTTTTTTGTGACAAAGCTAGTTAACCGGTATTGCAGTATGGTTTACTAGATGCCTTCAGGGCTTTTGGGGAAGATGGGAGTAGGCAATGGGGCTGTCAACATATTCTTCAAGGTGATGCTCCTGTGGCCACACGACTTTTCCCGAATCTTTTGCACCTCGTGGAGTGTTATCTGGCTTAGGAGAGGCATGAGTCGCCTCCTTTAGGACAAAATCCCGTTTTCCATTGGTATACCCATGGGACGCCACATGGAACTCCTGCTGGACGTGATTTCCATTTTTGAAGGCGAAAGTCCCGTGCCATCCTTTAGGATCCTTCACATGCTTGCCTTCAATGGTAGTAGTGTCATGTATGTCCGAGCTACAGACCACGCATTATGAATTAGTATTCCATTGCAATACATTTCACAAGAAAATATGTGAAGCCCTTACTAACTAGGTAGTGTGGATTGACAACTTACCGGACGAGAACAGCCTCCGGAGCTACCTCCATGGTTCGAGCAGTTGCATAGGCTAGGGCAA
Organism: Trichophyton verrucosum HKI 0517; assembly: GCF_000151505.1. Lineage (NCBI taxonomy): Eukaryota > Fungi > Ascomycota > Eurotiomycetes > Onygenales > Arthrodermataceae > Trichophyton > Trichophyton verrucosum. The sequence goes on along the minus strand of NW_003315220.1, from coordinate 60,304 downwards.
CCAGTGATCTTTTGGATTCTGCACTAATTGTATTACCAACGTAAAAGAAGTACCGGGTAAAGCTCACTGCACTTGTGGCTGCCATGGTGTTCGGGTTTTGAGATGATATTGTGTATTGAGGGGAAGTTCAGTGGTTATTTAGTTGAATAACTGCAAAAGATTGGTGGCAATCATCTCAGCTATATATCTACTCAAATTACACCTCTGGCACAAAGCCAGAAATATGGCCCCCAATCTTCCGGCATTGGCAGCGCAACACCCGTTCATTTGCATCTGATGGTTCTTTGTTGATAACCAACCAAATTGAGTTTCGGATGCCAAGATGTGATGTCTGAGAGAGGGTTGATTGGTCAGCCAATCATATATGCTTAATTAGCGCCCGGAACTTTGTCCCCGACTTCCACTTTTTTCCATAAATGCGAGGCAGAGAATATTCATGCATCTTGGAGAGCGCTTCTGAAACCCGGGTTTCGCCATTACTAAAGTGAGTGTCTGTGAGGGGCTATTCCTGTTACTCTGCGCATGTTATTTGCGATCGTTAGTCAATGGCATCCACACTACTCAGCTTACGACCGAAGGCTGTCTCATCTTGTGCCATACTCCCAGCGCGTATTGGCCATTCTTTGCGCTTTAACTCTTTTCGCTTGAGACGTACATTCTCTATATCAACATTCAAGATGCTGTCAGCCGGTGAAACGGATGTAGAAGCCCCTCGTTATGAATACAACTGGGTTGATGGAGCAGAATCACTCGGAAAATATCAACCTGGGGGATATCACCCCATCATGATCGGAGATGTGCTTCATGATAGATACAGGGTTGTGGATAAGCTGGGATTTGGGGGCTATGCAACTATCTGGCTGGCTCAAGACAGCTTGTTAGAGCGCTATGTTGCTCTCAAGGTTGGGATTGCAGACTCTCTTCCACGCGAAACAAGAGTGCTCCGGGAACTTTCGACTTCAGCTTCGGAATCTACATCATCCAGCTTATCAGACAGACTCAGAAACTACGCTCATGGCTCGATACCTGTACCTCTTGATGAATTCAAGATACATGGACCGAATGGGACGCATCCATGCTATGCAATGACCCCTGCCCAATGCAACCTCCGGGAGGCATCGTATAGCCGTTTATTCCATATTGACGTAGCGCGAGCATTGTCCGCTGCAGTTACACTATCGGTCGCCTCTATCCACTCACGAGGTTTTGTTCATGGAGGTATGTAGTAATTGGGAGATCATCAATTGAATAGCCTCGTTCTAAGCAATTTATAGACATACATTTGCGAAACGTCCTAGCAAAACTCCCATCCAGTTTTGACAATCTCTCAGTCGACAAATTTTATGAAGAATACGGAAAGCCTGAGACTGTACCGATTACCAGAAGTGATGGTGCCCCTCTTCCACCTAATGCCCCAGCACAAGCAGTGATTCCCATCAGTTTCGGCAAGTATGCCGAGGATTTTACGCTAAATGATTCCCATGTACTGCTGAGCGACTTTGGGGAAGCATATTCTCCTACGTCCGAACCTCGTTTGGGAAAAGAATGCCATACACCGCTACACCTAAGGCCTCCGGAGGCACGTTTTGAACCGGATGCCCCAATGTCATACTCAGCTGACATATGGGGGTTGGCTGTAGCCATTTGGGAGATAGTAGGTATGAAAGCTATTTGGAGCTGTGAATTCGCAACACCAGATAGCGTGACAAAGCAGCACATCGAAGTACTTGGGCCCATGCCCGTGGAATGGTGGGAGCGATGGGATGAACGACATGAGTACTTCGACGAGAATGGGAAACCCACACAGGGCAGGGAAGTTTGGCCTCCATTGGACCAGGCTTTTGAGGAAGGAGTTCAGAAATATCGACGAAAGATACAACCAAACGGTGTATTCAGCGAAGAGGAAACAACTGCGTTTCTCAATTTAATGCGTCAAATGCTAGCATTCCGACCCGAGGAACGACCGACAGCATTGCAAGTGCTACAATCAGAATGGATGGTTAAATGGGCCTTGCCTGACTTTGAACGAAGTCTGGGTAACTGACTGATAGGCAGAAAATTTCCTTGCTCTACCCTGGATGTAAATAGTTAGTATCCCAACAATTCTACTTGTGAATATCCAGCGCAATGGCGATGTACTTTTCATATTCATTGGTCCTCACACCCACTCACTGATCATCTTGACATGGCGGCCATCAATATAAGATGGGGGTCAATTGCAGCGTTGCGCTAAAGATTCCAAAGAAGCAACTAAAAAAGTTGCTGGAGCCACAAAACTTAAAAGATCGCCGAAAAACCGTCTGTTTAGAACACAGCAAATTCTGCATATGCATACTTTGACATCAACAAAATGAAGAGAAAAAAAAAAAAGACTGGAGCCAGTCCACCCAAAGGCTGGCAGGCATACATAGTTACTTGAAGATGTGGCATCGCCCGGAATCGAACCGGGACCAACTCGGCTTTGCTTGTGTTCCACAACGAGTTATCATGACCATTAGACTACGACACCGGAGATGCTGCAATTGCCACGGCCGCCTCAAGATGAGGTTTTCGCCGTGGATACGAATACGGAGAAGATAGGTAGCCAGCTGGTGATATTTTCGAGTTGTATTTCCGCAACAAAAAGATTATCGCCATGTCCCATGAACTGACTCGACAGCATGAGTACGATTGGGTATTGAGGTGCCCCCAAACTGATATACAATGCAGCAGTTACACGACATACGAAAAAGAAATCAGAACAGCAAACGAGTGATCCAGACACGGGGCTGCGCTGCCATTCCCCGTAAGAGTTATTGATCGAGTACTATCTCACGCCAACGTTGCCACAAATACCAGGGTGTGTCTGAGGGGAAAGACCGTAGCACCCAAGGCAGTAATGGGCAGCGGCGTAACGATCATGCTTCCGCCTTGCTGCTCGGGAGTTCGAAGTAGAACTTGTTGTACTTTTCCGGGTGATAGGATGAGAAGTAGTCCATATACAGCAGCTCTTCCCTTGTCTTCGGCTTGATGGTCAAATCTGGAAAGTTGCGCAGCACGCTGCCGAGAGTGACATAAAGCTCACAGGCAGCAAGTCTGGAATTTGGGCGCAAGGAGGAAAAAAAGGAACGAGAATGTTAGCCATGTATATGCACACAGACGGAGCCCAGGCAGCCATTATATAATTGGCCGGGGACGGACGCTGCAGATAGACTGGTGGGCCGCATGAAGGAAAGAAAACGAGTACGCAAAGGCTTTGGTAAAACTTACTGCATGCCAACGCAGGCGCGGGATCCTTTGCTAAATGCCACGAGATACCTTTCAAGCTCGGCGCTGACTTTCGGATCTAGCCAGCGCGAGGGATCGAATTTGTCAGGGTCAGGGAAAATGTCTTGATTTCGATGCATAGTCCATGAACTCATGCCCACGGTTGTCTGGATAAATAGTTAGGGCGCTGGCTGTCATTTGCCCCTAGGAGGGACGGGGTGGTCTGGGGTTTGGGGACGGAGTACTTACGCCGGCCGGTACTTTATACCCATCAAACTCGGCACCGGATTCTGGTACCACTCTGGGGAGACGCCCAGCAACACCAAATGATAAGCTGATATACCCTGTTAGTTGCTGTCTTGGTGCATATAACTAGCGGTCACACTCACCGCAGAGCTTCCTTGATTATACCAGTCTATATCTCATGGTACCTGTTATCAGCGGTGATGCTCGAACGAAAACGAAAATAAAAGAAAAACAAGGGGTAATGACGAACAAAATACGGCAATTTCTCCAGGGTGACGAAGTCGATATCTCCATTTGGATCAGGGAATGCCTCGCGCAGTTCAGCGGTTACTGCTGCGTATATTTTCGGTGATGAAACGGTATTGTACAGTCCTATTGTCATGGCATTTCCTGTTGTGTCAGCAGCAGCAGCAACAACAATGTATGCTTCGTCCTTCAGCTGTTCAACTGTCGGGATTTCTTTCATGAACTCCGGGTTCAAGAATTGGTGAAAAATAGTGGTCCGCTCGGGCTTCTCGTTGGCCTCCACCTGACGTTTCACTCTGACCACCTGTTCTCGGCTGCTCTAAAGCCGGTTTCAGCGTAATGGCCATACTGTTTCTACATGGGGAGACTTACCTGATGGAACTGCAACATGCGTGTCAAGGATGGGCTCGTCAAATGGGCCACCCATGGCGGTACTCCAAGCAAGATAGGCCGCAAAACGGGGAACTGCTGGAAAAACCAAAACATCGGGCCAAAACCTCGGATCATGTCGAAAAACGGCGCGCCGAAGTCCTCCTTTTCTAGAAAGTTGTAGCAATTGTCAAAGGCATAGTCACTAATGACATCGATTGAGATTGCTCGAAACCCGTGATGGAGATCTATTCCCCCACAGGTCTTGAGAGCAGTCGATATGCGCCTCACTAGAGTTTTGGCCTTCGATTGAACGATGCCCTCAAGTTCAAGGACACGCTTTCGAGAGAAGAACGGGTTGAAGGCTGCTCGCTTCATTCGGTGAACATTATTGTCGGCGGTTGTGAAGGTCGCCTTGTCCACGCCGAATGCATCGTAAAAAGGGGCACTCTTGTTATATGGGGTCCCGACATGATATATCTTATCATAGTTCTCTGGGTTGCTCAAATGGATCTCATCAGGAGTTATCCGGATCACAGGGCCTACATAATACTCCAGTAAGCTCGGTTTCGACTTCTCATATTTGTATATATACCAGGAACGAATCATACCATATATTTCATGCAACTTATCGATTTGAAGGTATAGCTTCCCATCCAATATACCATTGAAATAAAAGGAGTATAAGTGCGTCGCTCGGGCAAGGAATGGGCCAGGAATATGTGCCAATGGATGGAAATTGATTCGATATATAACAACTGCTGCAAACCAAACAATAGTGCCCAATCCTGCTACGGTGGCAAGGATGGTGAGAGAGGAAGGATCAAGTAAATAGCCAGTGAAGCCAGCCATGGTTTCACTCCAACGACGTTATGATATCGTCTGTCTCTGGGAGACCGCAGAGAGATCCGTCATCTTACAGCAGGTGCAAACATTAACATTAACATATGCAGTATTAAATAAGTCAGGGAGCAAGACGAGACTAAGATTGTCAAGCTGGCCCGCAATTTATACTCTTCCGTATACATTTCAAGAACCAACCACCCTGTCACAAGTAATGATATCGAACCTTAAAAGGGAGCGGGACGCGAAAGATGAAGGCATGATTGAGAGGGTTTGGGTTGAAATTACAACCCTTCAGTGGAGCGAAGCTCGTTGGTTGGCATGCCGGGGAAGGGAATGGGGAGATGTTCCAAGCCCATACCCTCAAGGCGCCAATTCAGCCATTTTTGCGCCAGGTGAACAGATGAACCGTCGAAATTGGCCGCCGGGCTTCATATTACTAGCCCAAGTTAGCAATCACCGCTGGAGTTTGATATTCTTCACAGATTTCCACATCGTATTTCGGATCCACACATGCCATCTTTCAATTTGAATACGGGCTAAAAGGTGACATCTAGAAAAAGGTGACGGATTCGATAAACGTCATAGATTTATATATCCTCATGATCTGCTTATCGCCGTCTGTGAGCACTCCGTATTCGTTAGCCTCGGGGCTACTTTAATGGTCTGTGGCATTGGTGCACTGTTAGGGGTGTATATGTCAGCCTAAGTTCTGGCTTTTATGTTCTCAAATAAGCCGTCCGTGCGAAGGAAATTACTGCTATATTCACGAATAATACGACAGATGACGTACAGCTGAGTATGTCGAATTATGGAAAACGACTTTACTCTGTAAAGTAAGTACAGATGGTCTCTCTGGGGTTCGAAGGCAGAGCGAACTCTTCAAAAGTGGGACTTGTAGCTGAAAGAATAACTTGATCGTCGGTTGGTGTCCTCCCATGATAAAGACCTCCCAGGTTGAGAAGAAGAAAGTATGCCGAACCTTATGTGTAAAGAAGGATTATAAAGCGGTTGGTCGCGCAGAGTAGGGCTTTTGGCCGTAGACGCTGACACTACGGAAATGTGAGCACGTTGGTTCGCTGACAACGACGGTGCAACAACTCGCATCCCTCCTGTATCGTGGTCAAGATAGGAGGGGAAGGCGGAAAAAAGAGTTTTGGGGCAAACAGGGAAGCGAACTTACACATAGAAGTATGCATGGGTCTTCGGGTCGCGAAGCCCGGCCCGCATTTTAGCTAAAAATATTTGGACCTCCTCATAAGTCCACTGGAGGAGATGGCGAAAGTCAAAATTTTGGACACCTGGGGCGGCAGATGGGGAAAAGAAGAAATCTGGACAACGACATACCTGCATGACTCTGGTAAGTAAGGCCATGGCCCAGCCTTCAATGCCCTCTTCGCAATGGAGAAGATTCCACTGGCCGAGCCGCTTGATCTGTTTGTCTTTCCCCCAGCCTCCTACGGGGAGTTTGAACCTCGTCTCCACAACATTTTCGAAGCCAGCATCATCCATATATTTTTTGGCTAAATCAGCGATACGGAAGGTCTTGCCAATCCTTTCACCAGCTTCAATAAACGTCCGCGACCATACTGCGAGCACATGGTCGTCAGTAACGGTTCCATCGTCTGATCGGAATTCTATTGACATCTCGATCTGATCAAACCATGCGCCAGGTTTCAGATGCCTGTACGACCGTTAGAGTTGCACAGTTATAGTGTCCATATATTGCGATTAATTAAAACCGTACTTAAGAGCTTGGGAGTAAAGTTTTGGCCAGTCTGATATCGCGCCATAAAGGGCACGAATATGTATCAAATCGAAGTGGTCCTCCGGAAATGTCCAATCTTCGCTCGCATCATCGATTTCGAAGCGGAGGTTTGGTGGGACAAAGGCAGGCTGAATTGGAGATAGGTCGGTCCGATAACCTCAGCGGAAGGATATTCGTCGGCAAAATCACTGAGTATGCCTATTAGACAACCGCTCATATGGTGCTGCGACTCATTTTTAAGGAGCTTACATGGCCCACTATCAAATAAAAAAGTCAGTGAGAGAGTCAGAAGCAGAGGAGATAACCAGTACATACTATTCCCGTGCCGGTCCCAAGGTCAAGAACAGTCTGAAATATAGTTAATATGATTGCGCCACCCAAAGCTGTGTCTCTAAGGGACATATACCTGTATATTCTCGTCGATCGGGGCAAGGAGAAGTCTCCCGTTTAATAAAAGCAAAAACATATGATGCCTAAGAGATTTGTTAGCGTGTAAATCAATTTGCTGATAGTGATAAGAGGTCCCACAGACGTACGCGATATCGAGTTGCTCATTTTGCCGATCATCGTTGGGTCCCCTTGCAAGAAAACATATCAGAATATGTACCACATCATACGGTCTGCTAACAGCTCATACCAATAGGCACCAGCTTTATATGCGTGGTATCTTCTGCCGTTCTCGAATCTATAAGCGCAAATGTCCGTTTTTATTGACGTTGTATCGCTTGCGCTGCTAAATTGACAACAGCCAGAATTATCAGTATAAACGTGCCAATGCTTATATTATCGGGACCTTCCTTACTCGTCATCTGGAAAATCCGAATCATGGTCATCATCCACTTCCTAGTGGGACGGCATCAGCATCCTCTTCCTTGTCCTTGGATGTCCATGAACATACCAGCGGATTGCCGTGAGGGTTGTCGGACTCCGGTACTTCTTGAGGAGGCGATGGGCGTTGTGAAGGACTGTGAGATTTCGATGGACTCGAATGAACAGACGGCGAGGATGCCATTGTCACTGGTTTATTATGATATATATACGAACGGGTAGGAAAAACTCGATAAGCCCTATTTTTGTAATCTATATAGACGGAGATAGAATGGATTATCTCGAGGAGTTAGACATGAGGTATAAATCGAGAGCTTAAATAAATGCTCAAGACGCGAAAGACGAATGTGATCAGTCATTCAGTCCGAGGGTAAGGCAGAGGAAGAGCATGGTTGATGCAGAAACTTATGCAAGTGACTTACATTCCAGCAGGGAGCTTCATGTTCCACACGATAGACGAACTATATAACTACAGTTCGCAAAACTTGGCCACAAACCGCCAGATGATTGAAGTTGGGATGAAAATGAGGTGTGTCGCCAGGAGCGCATGGAGAAGAAATAGCTCTCGCGCGGACTAGAAGGGCAGCCTAGTCCGTTCCACTACCGGCGATAAAAGAAAAGAAAGCGGCCTGACGATGGTTTCTCTTAGTTATGGTGTCCAGCTGTGAGCGTGCGAGTGATTGGGCTCGCCTTCGCCAAGGCCCGAGAGTCAATATACACTCTCAACAAGGGTGAGGTCGCGACAACGGTGAGTGGACAGACAAGCCGCCACAAAGGTCAGAAAACCGCTTGCTAGCACTGGCCGTCTGAGCTCTGGTCACCAATGAGAATTGCGCTTGCTGAAGGGAAAGCTTGGGATGATCTCTTCTCCAGTGGTAATTCGGCCAACAGCAACCTTTTTTTTTGGTCTGGGCTCTTTTGCTCCGACTATGAATTCGTGAAATGTTGCTGCATGGCAACCGTTGGATATGTACTCCGTCCTCCGTACTTTGGCGACTCCGTACGTTGGCGGCAAAAGCCTGTCACTCTTTGCATGTGGCCGTTTGAAGATGGCCCCGCAGCGGGTGAAATCAAGGGCGAATCCGACTCCATAGTACGGAGTACCCCAGAGGACAGAAATCAGGTAATGATGATTACTGTCGCTGGCCCAACATTGACACCATAGACTTGTATGTTTTTTTCTGCTTCCATCGAGGTCTCTCTGTATACTCTGGAGGTGTCCATCAGCGAGCTCCACGCTGCTGATATTCATGCCAGGAACCCGCAGGATCAGCTCTTCGAGGCAGAGCAGTGTGTTGGCCAACCATTGGTAGGACCTGGGTGTTTCATTTGCAAAAACGAGAAGTTGATAGACAAAATCTCAGCGCTGTGTTGTCCTTTGGATGTCGTCTTTGGTTTGTGCCATCGCCGTCTTTCACCTCGTCGTCGTCCTCACCGTCGTCGTGAATTTCCTTTTTGGGTTCCAAGAGTCCATTACAGTCACGTGAATGGTTTGATGACAAACTCACGATGAGTAATGTATGAGTAATACAGATCCATGGATTCCACGTTTTCACGTGATTCGTTTACCAATGACTAAGCTGAATGTCTGTTGGCCAATCAGCGCTCAGCCCTAAAGCGCAACCCACAAAGACGCAACAAGAAAAAAAAGTCGCTAAGCGAAAGTCGAAAGTTGAATCTTCAACTTCAAGTCTCTTCCTCTCTCCCTTGAAGAAGAAACCAGCAGCACGACTTGGACGAAATCGCCGACCACCACCATAACGCCCTTGCGTCCACGTATATCGACTCGTCGACTCACGGTTAAACGGCTTCCAACATGTCTGACGGGGAAGTTGAGGTCGAAACCGGCGCCTACGATGTGCTGCCCAAGGATGTCACCGCCGAGATGGGCAACATCAAGCTCTTCAACAAATGGAGCTATGAGGACATCCAGGTCCGAGACATCTCTTTGACGTACGTCTTTCCGTCTTCTTTGCAGGCTCTTCACTGCGCGATATCGGTTCCTCCCCCCTGGAATGAAACGAAGAACATATACAAAGCATTGGATTGAACAAGGAAAAGGACTGTTAAACTGAGCGCAACTGGAAGCTGACATGCGCATATAGCGATTACATCCAGATCCGACAACCTGTCTACGTTCCTCACTCCGCTGGCCGATATGCTGCTAAGCGATTCCGGAAAGCCCAATGCCCCATCATTGAGCGTCTCACCAACTCGCTCATGATGAACGGCCGAAACAACGGAAAGAAGGTCATGGCCGTCCGAATTGTTGCTCACGCCTTCGAGATCGTACGTGAAACTATCTTCAATGCTCAGAAATATTACTAGAGATCAAGTTTAGCGAGATCAACGACCGGGCTAACGTTAATTTATTCAGATTCACATCATGACCGACCAGAACCCTATCCAGATCACCGTCGATGCTATCTCCAACTGCGGTCCCCGAGAAGACAGTACCCGAATTGGTTCTGCTGGTACCGTCCGTCGCCAGGCTGTTGATGTCTCCCCTCTCCGCCGTGTCAACCAGGCCATTGCTCTCATCACCATTGGTGCTCGTGAAGCCTCTTTCCGCAACATCAAGACCATCTCTGAATGTCTCGCTGACGAGCTTATCAACGCCGCCAAGGGCTCTTCAAACTCTTACGCCATCAAGAAGAAGGACGAGTTGGAGCGTGTCGCCAAGAGTAACCGATAAAAAATCAAAATGCAAGGAATACACATTTGCCATTTGGGGGTTATTGCGTTTTTTTTCCCTGACGTATTGCGCATGGGTGTGTATGTGAGGCGAGGACGAAATTGTCCTTTACTTCTGTATGGATTCGGCTCTTCATTTTGTGTGTGAAATTTGGGCCACGGGAACCATACGGTGTTAAAGGGAACAAGAAAAATCCAAGATGGATGACCTTTCTTCTAATGTAGCCGCAATGCAAACTATTATGATCTACATTTCGACAACGATCCATTAATTCATTGAATCTGTACGATCATTATTGACAAGGGATTGTAGTATTCGTGCCTCGGCTGATCCGAACTTGACTCACCTTGAAATGTAAAGGAATCTTTTAGCAGCTATATTTCTATTAAACTGCGGTTGCCATCGCTCTCAGTATATGCACTACTTAGCACAGCAGGGAGTGTACGAAAAATTTGGCTGTCTGGGACCCCGAGGCAGTCCAAAAGTTAGTGTATCGTGAAAATTTGATAAGATAGTAACTTAACTTTTTTTTATCTTTGCGCCTTCAAATTTCTCAATTACACCAACCGGACCAACACCTTCGTTTAATTAACTGGAGCATAATGGGGAAGCGCAAGTTAGGCGCATTGGAGAAGGTCGATGCTGACCTGTTAGTGATGCCGGTCCCCTCTCGTTTCGTGGTTTGATCCTGCCGCTTCTTTCGTATACAGGCAGCTAACTCTTCATATCCAAAAGAACAAATCTACAGTACAAAATTCGACGAGACCCAAAGTACGTTACATCTCTTGCTACACAGTTTAATATATATCCAATATACTGGGACCTGTGGTCAGCGAATATTCATCGCTAACCATTTCTCTTGCGCAACAGATCCTATGTCGAAGACTTCAGAAGCCAGCACCTTCAATATGAAAACCACCGCGGGATATTCATGGCTGCTCCTTCAGCTGCTACCGACACCGGAATAATATCCTTGATAGATCTGATTGATTTTGTGGCGCATGTTGCAGAATGCTATCCAGAAATAACGAAAGATTTTCCGCAAGAGCTGATTGAGATGATTTCGCTTCACCACGCGGTGCTAAGTCCAGATTTACGGGAAAAAATCGTGGGCAGCCTGGTATTATTAAAGCGGAAAGATATAATTGATTCCTCGACGTAAGGGTACAGCCTGTGTCTCGTTCGCTCTAGACATATACTTACGTTGATATACAGCCTTCTCCAGACATTATTCCCTATTCTAGTGTCGACACCGAGCAAAACACTCCGAGCATTCCTATTCCAAAAAATAGTTTCAGACTTACGGTCAGCTAATGCGAAGACTACGAATCACAAACTAAATAGAACCATCCAAACTGTGCTGTTCAACCTGGTTGTTGCTGACCGATCTTCAAGCAAGGCTCTCTGGTCGGTAAAGATTACTCGCGAGCTATGGAAACGCCAGATATGGACCGAATCAAAAGCGGTGGAAATCATGAAAGAAGCTGCCCTGGCTGATAATGAAAAGGTTATTATTGGTGGTGTCCGGTTCTTCCTGGGTGGTGATAAAGAGAGAGAAGAACTTGAGGATGAGAGCAGTGATGACGATGTCATAGACGTTGGCAAGGTCAAACATCAAGCTACCATCAACAAGGGGTCGAAGAAAAGAGCAAAAGCCATTGAAAAGGCGAAGGCAATAGTGAAGAAGAAGGAGAAGAAAAAGAACGCTCCTCACCCCTTGAATTTTTCGGCCTTACACCTTCTACATGACCCCCAAGGTTTTGCAGAGAACTTATTTCAGAAGCATCTACAAAACACCAAAGCGAAATTGAATCTTGAACAGAGGCTATTGGTGCTACAGCTAGTTTCTCGACTAGTTGGCTTACACAAACTCACCATCATCCAGCTCTACTCCTACTTCCTGAAATACCTCACTCCAAAACAGCCGTCCGTCACCTCTTTCCTAGCATCACTAGCTCAATCATGCCACTCGCTTGTTCCTCCAGATACCTTAGAACCTTTGATTCAGAAGATTGCAAACGAATTCGTCTCTGAAGGTTCTGCCGCGGAAGTTGCATCAGCAGGTCTCAATGCCATCAGAGAGATATGTGTTCGTCAGCCACTGGCTATGAATGATACCCTGTTACAAGACCTTGTGATGTATAGGAAGAGTAAGGACAAGGGCGTCATGATGGCAGCTAAGGGTCTTTTGAGCTTATACCGAGAAGTCGGCGCAGAAAAGCTGAAGAGGAGGGATCGAGGCAAAGACGCAGCTATGGGATTGAAGGTTGGAGAGAAAAAGTCACAACGATATGGAGAAGAGGAAATCGGTGGAATTGAAGGCCTCGAGCTGCTTGAAAAGTGGAAGGAGGAAGAAAGAAGAAAGAACAGGAGGGAGAATGGCCTTCCATCTGACGGGGAGTCCGATGAAGACGAGGAGAATGAAAATGACTGGGCGGCATGGAACATGGAGGAGGATGACAGCGACGACTCTGGCGGGTGGATTGACGTCCAAAGTGATGTTGATATTGTGTTTAGTGACTCTGAAGACGATGAACCAACCGCCAAGAAGGCCAAAACAGACGAAGATGCTACTAAAGCTGGCGATGATAAGAAAACGGAAGAGTCTGAGGCAAAGAAGATATCACGTCTCGCAACAACCCGCATTCTCACGCCTGCTGACCTGGCCAAACTTGCAGAACTACGGGCCGCTGCCAGTGTCAACGCCTTGCTCCCTGAGAACAAGCGCAAGAGGTTGCTACAGCAAGCTGCTGCGAACCGACATGCTGATGATCCTCTGACTGCTGCAGAGATCGAAGGCCTCGCTGCTCTCTCGGCTGGGAAGCAGACCAGAGAGGAGAAGATTGCGCACGTCAACGAGACCAAGACAGACCGTTCTGAGTTCAAGAGCAAGCTCGCTCGCAAAAAGGAAACCAAGGAGAAGCTGGGCAAGAGCTCAACGAACAAGGAGAAGGCCAGGAAGAAGAACTTCATGATGACGCTGGGCAAGGCGAAGGCAAAGGGGAAGCGAAGCCTTGTTGAGACCCGGGCGACGCTGAGGGCGCATCATGAGCGGAACAAGCGGGGAGGGAAGCGAGGAAACCAGGGATAGATACCCCCTGGCCATATATACTGTAGATTGGTTAATACATAAGACGTCTCTTTTCTCTGCCCTTCATCTATTCAAATCTTCACTCTGTATATAATGGATAACCGCCGTCTATCACCGTTCAACACGTCCCAGTGTCGCGTCCTCCAGAAGAGGCTAAATTGGCGCCTAAGAAGCGCGCTCCGCGGCTTTGGCGCGTCTCGCGTTTTTAGAGTTTCTCCCAACCTCCGTCTTTTGTGACTTTGGAGAAAGAGAGACGCAGACGGCGATTTTCTCCTTATCGTCGACATCTTCTCCCGCCACCACTGCCGTCATTGCTACCACTGCTATCTGAACGGTTATATCAGCTCACCGCTCCTCTTGTCAGAAGTGATTATTATCAAAATCAGAGTTGCGGTAATATCCAGTCTGCATAGGCCACCCTGCAACTCGAAATCCAAGACACATCGCCCTGCGCCATGGCTCCAGGAACCGCCGTATCTGCCTCGTCAAAGAAACGAAGATTCCAGGTCCCTATTACGCAGTACTTTTCTCCTTCCCCTTCACAGCAAACAGAAAGCGAACCCTCGTCGCATTTCAACTACAACGCACCCACACACTCGGCGCACCCAAGCCTACCTCCCACGATACAGTCGTCTCTCCTTGCTGTTGGCATGCGAGTTCGAAAAGCTGTGCCGGAAGGATACCGAACGAAACTCATAGCCAAGGCCAACAATCACCAATCCAAGACTACACCCCGGGACGAACATTATACAGACAGCTCAATATCCCCTGCATATACCGAACTTATCCCCTTCAGCGGAGCGTTCAAGGTTGGGAATTATGGAGTACAATCGTTCCCTCAGCCTTCAGCAGCTGTGACTGAGCCAATGACAGCTGCAAGACAGCTGGACGAGGAATCTCTTCCGTTTAGCAGCCAGGAGTCCACCCAATCATTTGAATCCTCCTCATCGATTCCAAGACCTAATTCGTATAAACGTGGATTCGAAATTGAAGAAGATGACGAGGATTTCGATGGTCAGGATTCCTTTCCCTCACGCATTCACCCTTCACATTCTCGACCCATTCTATTGCCTAGGAGTGGGAGACAACGAACCTTGAGATCGAAGGCATCCTCTCCTTCCTCATCATTACTGAAGGGAAGATCAGAACAGGAGAACTGGGACCTCGCATTCAATTTCAATAATGGTGGTGGTGGCGATTTTGAAGATGCCGATTTTCTGAAAAGGAGAGAAGACGTCGATGAAGAATACTTGCGGCGGGCAAGGGAGGTCCGGATGGGCGGAGTTTAACCCCTTTTAATGTTACCTCTCTATCAGCCGTAGCTGGGCAGTTTTCTTTATACACTATGTACATTGACTATGTTGTCAGCATGTATTTTATGAATAACCTGCGTCTCTAAGGTATGCAGGTCAGCGTTAGGGATGCAGTGAATTTTTAGTATGATAATAATAATAATATTGTTGAAGGACTTTCGAATTCCCATCTGTGCATTCAAGGTATCTCCAAGCTCAGGGCAATTGGGTATGCATTGACACCTGAAATATCGCTTCCGGACGTGCGAGCCATGCCATGTCGCCGGGAGGGAACATGCATGGCATTCTGTTTACGGAGATTTTACACGAATAGCCACACAGGATATTCGACTTGGCCTGCGCCTAGACTGTCATTCCGTTGCTGGGCATCTCGGCGGCAGCACACAATACTTCTTGGACGGCAGAGCCCAGAGGATCATTACCATAGCCATAGTATTATTATTTAATATCCGCAAGCGCCAGAAGAGCCTTTAAACTTCAGGTACGCCCTGTCAATCTTCAACTAACTGCGTAATTTTCCTGATGTCCTACGCTCCGTCTCCACCAGATATAAGACCCAGGAAATGCTGTCAACTGGGGTACGCATGATGTTGCTGTGCAGCATGCTGTGATCCATTCTCCCCGCAGCGAACGGGTTGCCGTCTCGTCTCTCGACCGTTCCGAGAGATGTTTCTCAGCCTTGCAGATGCTAAACTGGCGTAGCCGCTGATTAGACACGAGGGAGCAGGCAGGCTTAGCCCTGGGGCAAAACACAGGAGTATGTATAAGGCCTGTTTGAAATCGAGTCAGCCCTACATCCATCCACTCGAGAGACTCAGGTTGAGCATGAGTGCGAGGCTAGCAAAGCGGCCAATTAAAGCTTTATCGAAGCTTTTCAGCCTCGAAGCTGTGCTGGAAGTCAAGATATCTGGCGAGGAGGCGTTTGCTTTTGACGGCTCGGCAGCGTTAACCTCGCTATGGTCATGATGGTTCACCAACTACTGTAACTAATCCTTAGATGCATGCTCGGCACGTTGGCCGGTACCAGCCCCTATTATTTTGGGACGCAGATTTGTGACTAGCTGCTGGCTTGAAACAGGGGAATCATGCGTATCCCGGTGGATGTTGACTCGTTAAAACACCCCTTGAGACCGGAAAAGTTCAGCTAGACGGAGAGATGGTTCAGAAGAAGGTTTGGCTTGAAAGAAGAGACTATCGAATCCGTGGATAGGCGTAGCAAGGGTGGCGAAGTGGCAGTGAATATAGTTATAGTTTTGTTTCCCTCCGCGCGAACGATGGGCTTGGGCGGAAGATACGGAGTACGGCATGGTAGATAATATCGGCTGCCGGAATGAAGGTTGATGTTTGCTGTTCATAGAGGTTTTGGAATAATAAGTTGATTCTTCTCCAACCCTGGGCAAATATTAATTTAGGAGCGCCCTGAACGCACGAGCAAGCAAGCATCGTTGGAAACATAAAAGTAAGATTATAATTACAGTAATTTATGCCGCGTTATATACTTGAATAATATCTAGGTCAAATCCGCGGAGCCACCAAAGCAAAAAGGCCAGCGAAGCAAAAATGTAAGCGAAGTATTGCATGTGAATCCAGTAGAGTATAATCCTGCAAGCCCCGAACAGAGACGGCCCGCATCCTATTCGTGGCCGTACATCCCGTCTCGGAGAGCGCCTGAACCCGAAGTTAAGACACGCCCCTAATGGCCTGATTATTGCCTGCTGCTGGGGCATCCCACGTCCAGCGCTGCGATTTCCATCAGGTTTTTTAGACCGGGTGAGTTTTGAGTGTAACGAGCATTGACCTTGACAATCTTCTTGAGGGCGTTGAATGACGATACACTAATAGTGAGCGGAGCAGCACTGAGATACCAAGATACCTTCTCGCTGCATGGAGGAGTCGTGAGCGATCCGGTATACGTGTAGATATCATGGGCGTGAAGATGCTTGAGGAGCTTTGTGAAATCAAGTCGCTTTGTCTTTGTGACTGTGCCAGGGGTTGTGATCCGATGCAGATGTGCAAACACCTGAGTCAGAAGTGGAGTAGAACGGCCATACGGGGACAACTCCACGAGGAACGCAACCACAGCAATCGATTTATCTGAACAGCATATCACATCCGTGTTAGCCGGTGGACTTATATAAAAGGGGGGATATAGACTGGGGGGGCTCGGATGTTCAGGGGAGAGGTTCGAGATGAGAAATAGGGTTAAGGTATATATTGGATAAACTTAATGAACTTACCTGAAGTTTGGAACACGAAGTGAACCTCCATTGGGGAGTACTCCTCGTCAATTCGGTGCTCGCTTGGAGTATGGAAATGGAATTGTACCAGCTCATAATCTTTGTCGTTGGCCTTCAGCTTTCCTCCGACGATTACCTCCACAGTGGATCCTAGGTTTTCAAACTCTGCCGATAAGACACTGGGAATGCTCATGGTAACTGAACCTTTGGGTACCTGCGGAACGATCGCCGTGTTGATGACGATAGGGGATTGTGTTTGGCCATGCCCGCACTCTCTGTTGGCAGTAGCATTGAGTCCAACCCAATGCAGGGGACCGCCTTCGCCAGTATAGTTGAAGGTTGCGATTGGGACCGTGCCATCATGATTGACCAAACGTGGTGCTAAACTGGTTCCATGCAGACATGAAGCAGAAGTAGATGTGATAATAGCAGCGAACGCTGCAAAATGACGGTAGAACATCATGATAGCGGTGGACTTATGATGGAAAGCCACTTGGTAACGCGGACGAGAGAGCAACAAAGGCTGTGACGGAGGGGAGCCATAGAGTTTTATATCTGAGGGCTCCTCGGATAACCACTATTCAAAACCCTTGTGATATCCATTCAGCCTTGAGTTTACCACATAAAAGCGGCCTTATATATAAGTAAGGAATTCCAGGCAACCCTAAACGGTTAGTACGTAACGTAAAGGCCCGTCTAGTGCCGCTGTGCTTTGCGGCATGAGAAATATTAAAGCCAGCAGATCTGTGGATCCGACATACTTTACTTCAAATTGGCTTTAAAGAGCGCGGACGCTAGGTAGGCAGCCACGCTTCTTCTGCCGTGTTGGCTGTGCTCCAGTTTTCGATCCTGCACCCCGTAATTCGCGCTCCTGCGGCTTACGAGAGTATCATTACTCTCTTACCTGGAGTACCCGCTACGGGTACAGCAGGGCTGTAACCCGAGGAGGTATTGTAGATATTGTGCGCAAAGCGTCAATATCTCCACGTATCAGGATATGCGGCCGTGTCAAGGCTGTTGTCCCATCATAATCACCGTTGCGGGAGATAAACTCAAGTATGAAAACAATACTTGGGCGTTCCAGAATATGTAAGCTTCCGTTCTGAAATGCCACAGAAGTATAAATGCATGCCTTAATTCAAGGTTTATAAAGAAACAAAACATAATAAACTGTAGTATTAATACGCAGACTGCCTTGGCGGCTGTGCCATCAGGCTGATATCTCTTGGACCAAAGGATGGCTGTGTAGATGGAAAGGCAGACGTCGAGCATTTGTCTCCGTTACCAAAGGGCCTCATTCATCCAATGTGACACTTAAAGCGGTTCATGAAGTTGATATATCGATGCTGTTATTGGTCCATGCTAGAGGCAAGCTAATAAAATACTACTTGCCTCAGTTGAAGCAGTTCGCGGAAATCAAGGTAGTAGGTCTC
This sequence comes from Trichophyton verrucosum HKI 0517, assembly GCF_000151505.1. Taxonomy (NCBI): domain Eukaryota; kingdom Fungi; phylum Ascomycota; class Eurotiomycetes; order Onygenales; family Arthrodermataceae; genus Trichophyton; species Trichophyton verrucosum. Next base: position 41,989 of record NW_003315220.1, on the reverse strand, counting down.
TGGTAAAACTCCGCTCAGATATATACAGAGTACTCCGTATGTGATCTGCCAATACCATTGGTAGGTCGTCTCGGGTACGCTTCGCTCTGTAAATGTGACGCGATAAATGGTGGCAGCTAGAGGAACCACAAACCATCCATGGCGTGATCATAGCGGGGACATGATAGGACCTTATAAAACGGAGGTATCATAGAAGCAAGTTAAGTAGCAAAATATCTTAATTGCTTTCGGTGTTACCTCATGCCATGGTCTTCATTGTGGACTCCAGGTCATAGATCCGGTGCCATCTCCCTCATGGAAGAAGCCAGCTCCCTGTTTCCCTGCATGGAATCTCGACTTGACTGCTTATGAGAGAGACAGGCCATTACCAAAAGTAACCCTCATTGTATCAGTCTGGTTAGGATAGGCTTTCTACCTGTATGTTGACGTGCCTGTCGTATTGAGGTCATCTGCACTGGTCATGTCAACTGTTGACAGTCTGGAAGACACCGCCGACATCGATCGTCAGAGGCGGGAACTTGTGAAAATAAACCATCACGAGGAGGATATATAGCTACCAGGAACCTGATCAACTGCCATTTCTCTCACCTCTAAATGTCCCTTTTTTTTTCTTCTCTCTCTTTCTCGCTTTCTCAACGTCTGGCGTTTCTCTATATTCTTTTCCTTTCCTTCTTTTTAACGGCTTCGGCTTTTCATCAGCTTACTCACGTATGACTAAGCTATTCGGATAAATATTTATCCCTGATCCCGTGACCCTCCCCCCAAACTAAGCGCGAAAGTCGAAATTCAGCGAGAGCAAACGAAGCCGACGACGAGGAGAAAAGAACGACAAGGAGGATCTCAGCTTGAGGAGTGCGGCTGGATAGGTCCCTAAGACGTCGGCTGGTCTTCTATGCTTTGCGCTGTCCTTCTCCCACTACTCCGGACCAGCAAGACCTGTCATGCAGTGGCCTGAGTGAGGCGCACCACATCGCTTTCGTCCTAGATCATGGCGGAGGATAACCCGGAACTCCAAGCGGCGCTGCGACAGCTTGACGCTGAACTGGAGGTATGGCAGTTCTTTTCTATCTTTTGCTGTCTTTTCACGGCCGCAGGATACTGACTGAACCCGTCATATAGGATGGCGATATTACGGAGAAGGGGTAAGTTCCATAGCTCTCAGCTTATCAAGGCTGTCATAGCCCGATAGCTCGGCGGCGGGGGTTCGATAACCACGGCCATACCTATGTTAACTGGGACCACTCGTGGTGTTGACTATGAGTACCGGAAGCCTTGTATAATGACGATTGACCTCTGATATAGGTACCAGAAGCGCCGCGCACTCCTTCTATCGCAATATATGCCACAGCCTGCCGCTAGCCAGCCGGAAAACCCACCCCTGCATAGACCATTAAGCTTTGAGCAGATACCGCGCGGCTCTGAGACCATCAATGTCTCATCCGGAGAACGCCCGGCTGGTCCTGGAGCTCATGCACCGCTTCCTCTAAACGTTTCTCCGCCGAGCACCCGGCAGCAGCCAGAGCACCATATACCTTCGCATCTACTCGGGCCTTCTAGTGGCGAACAGACAACAGGGGCAGACCCTAATTATGGCCCCTATCTGGGCAGCCAACTTTCAAGGATTCAAGAACAGGAACTTGGCTTCTCCCTTACACCTTCTGCACCACCACCTACAGCTCCCATTGGGCCTACTGGGAACCGAAACCAGTCAGTGGGTTCGTATGACTCGCTTTTCCTTCCAAGAGGTCCTACGGATAGCTATGAAGCTTCCCGAACGGGGACGCTGGTAAGCCAGAATTATGCATTCAACCCGAACCAGCAGCCTGAAATCGAGCCGCCAACACGACACTCAACCATCGATTCGCAGCAAGCCTATTTCTCCGACTTTGCTGGCCACCAGCAAGAACCCAGGAGAGATAGTTATGGACAGAACCTTCAACGATATTCTCAAATGGAACCATTTTCTCCTACCGCGAACATACCTCCTGCTCCAATGCCAATGTCAGCCATGCCTGGTGGAGCTGCTGTCAACCACCTTCTTCCTCTCGAGCCCCGAGATATCCCATTTGATGTTCAAGACCCACATAACCCTAATATACCAATGTCAAGCTTTGATAATATCCCGACTGTTCTCAGACATCGTGCACGCACACTGCCAAAACAGCCAGCGTATTGGGTTCTTGATCAGCGTGGCAAGGAAATCGCATCAATTACTTGGGAGAAAGTAGGTAGCCGAGCGGAGAAGGTCGCTCAAGTTATACGAGACAAAAGCAATCTATACAGAGGAGATAGGGTTGCTCTGGTCTATAGGGATAGTGAGCTCATCGAGTTCGCTGTGGCGCTAATGGGATGCTTTATTGCCGGTGTTGTTGCGGTCCCCATCAATAACCTGGAAGACTATGCGAGTCTAAACGTTATCCTCACCTCGACACAAGCTCATCTTGCTTTGACAACAGAGAATAACCTGAAGACGTTCCAGAGAGATATCACTACCCAAAAACTCAACTGGCCAAGAGGCGTGGAGTGGTGGAAAACAAATGAATTCGGCAGTTATCATCCAAAGAAAAAAGAAGATGTTCCTGCACTCGTTGTCCCGGACCTGGCCTACATTGAGTTTTCCCGTGCTCCTACCGGTGACCTCAGAGGCGTTGTCTTGAGCCACCGGACAATCATGCATCAAATGGCCTCATTCAGTGCAGTCATTGCATCTGTCCCACCTTCCCCTGACCGCCCAAAATCTCCCGCTGAAATCTTGATGACCTACCTTGATCCTAGACAGGGAATCGGGATGATTCTGGGAGTACTTCTAACTGTATACGGAGGACATACTACCGTATGGCTAGAATCTCACGCTGTCGAAACTCCTGGTCTATACGCCAGTTTGATCACCAAATTTAGAGCTACTCTTTTGGCCGCAGATTATACTGGATTAAAACGCGCCGTGTACAACTATCAACAGGACCCCATGACGACGAGAAACTTCAAGAAAAACGTTGAACCGAACTTTTCCAGCTTGAAACTCTGTCTTATAGATGCATTGTCGGTTGATTGTGAGTTTCATGAAATCTTGGCCGATAGATGGCTACGCCCCTTACGAAACCCCAGAGCTCGGGAACTAGTCGCTGCTATGCTGTGTCTACCAGAGCATGGTGGAATGGTGATATCTATTCGGGACTGGCTTGGAGGTGAAGAGCGAATGGGCTGCCCCCTGACGCATGAAATGCACCCCGTAGAGGAAGACAAGGACAGCAAGACTGAAGAAAAGGAAAAAACTGACGAACCAAAACCTACTTTTGGAAGCAGTTTGATTGGTGGAGCTCCTACGGCTTCTCCAAAAACAGAATCCCCAAGGAACGAGCTGAGCGAGGTATTACTGGACAAAGAAGCATTGAAGAACAATGATGTCGTGGTCCTCGCGTTGGGTGAAGAAGCCCGGAAACTCGCAGACACCACTCCAAACTCAGTAAGAGTTGGTGCTTTTGGATACCCCCTTGCCGATGCCACTCTTGCTATCGTCGACCCGGAAACCGGACTTCTTTGCACACCAAATCTTATCGGAGAGATCTGGGTCGATTCACCATCATTATCTGGAGGATTCTGGGCACTACCAAAACACACTGAAACTATTTTTCATGCTCGTCCCTTTAGGTTCCAAGAGGGCAGTCCTACTCCAGTAATCGTGGAACCAGAGTTCTTACGAACGGGCTTACTTGGATGTATTATCGAGGGACAGGTTTTCGTTCTTGGTTTATACGAGGATAGATTGCGCCAAAAGGTAGAATGGGTGGAACATGGAGTTGAAAACACCGAGCATCGTTATTACTTCGTTCAGCACTTGATTCTCAGCATCATGAAAAACGTTCCCAAAATCCACGACTGTTCTGCATTCGACGTGTTTGTTAATGATGAGCATTTACCTGTCATCCTTTTGGAGTCATACGCGGCCTCTACCGCGCCCATTACTTCTGGTGGCCCCCCGCGTGTTCTTGATACCTTACTTCTAGACTCTCTTGCTGAGAGATGCATTGAAGTTCTGTATCAGGAGCATCATTTGAGGGTTTACTGCATCATGATCACGGCGCCTAATACCCTACCTCGATCGACTAGAAATGGCCGCCAGGAAATAGGAAATATGTTGTGTCGTAGGGAATTCGACAATGGTACCCTACCCTGTGTCCACGTCAAATTTGGTGTTGAAAGAGCAGTACTCAATCTGCCTATTGGTACTGATCCGGCAGGAGGAATCTGGTCTCCTTCATCATCTGCCGTTCGTCAGGAGGCACTTGCGATGCAAGAAAAGCAATATTCTGGTGTTGATATCAGAGATGTAATAATGGATGATCGGACATCTACCCCCCTAAACAATTTCGCCAGCATTGTTGATCTACTCCAATGGCGAGTCAGCAGGCAAGGAGAGGAGCTTTGCTACTGCTCTATTGATGGTCGTGGCCGGGAAGGCAAAGCTATAACATGGAAGAAATTCGATACCAAGGTCGCGGCTGTGGCAGCATATCTGAAGAATAAAGTCAAACTTCGACAAGGAGACCATGTGATATTGATGTATACCCACTCCGAAGACTTCGTATATGCTGTTCATGCCTGTCTCTGCCTTGGCCTGGTTATAATACCAATGGCGCCGATTGACCAGAACCGACTGTCTGAGGATGCCCCAGCTTTGCTTCATCTGATTTCGGACTTCCACGTCAAGGTGATACTTGTCAACAGTGACGTGAATGACTTACTCAAACAAAAGGTCGTTGCCCAACATATCAAACAGTCAGCAAATGTTCTCCGGGTCAATGTGCCTCAGACCTATAACACCGCAAAACCGCCCAAACAATCTCATGGATGCCGGCATCTGGGCTTCACTCTAAGTGAAGCAGTTATAAAGTCTCACTTGCCAGCAATGGTGTGGACGTATTGGACACCAGATCAAAGAAGATTGTCAGTACATATTGGCCATGACACAATTATGGGCATGTGTAAAGTCCAGAAAGAGACTTGCCAAATGTCTAGCTCCCGTCCTGTGCTTGGAAGTATTCGAAGTACCATGGGTCTCGGATTCATCCATACGTGTCTAATGGGAATCTACGTCGGTAAGTTGTGTCCGTATATATCTTCGACTGCATGTGACATCATTAACGGTCCTTATTAGGGGCTCCTACTTACCTTGTATCCCCGGTTGATTTTGCTGCCAACCCGTCATCATTATTCCACACTTTGGCTAGGTATAAGATTAAAGATACATATGCTACCGGCCAAATGTTGGATTATGCTATGAGTAGCATGACCGCAAAGGGGTTCCAACTTCATGAGCTAAAGAACTTGATGGTGGCAACTGACTCAAGGCCAAAGGTGGATGTTTGTATGTCTTCGAAATATCCGTCCTCCAAATTACTAGGATACTGACTATACCATTTAGACCAGAAAGTTCGACTGCATTTTGCGGCTGTCGGTCTCGATCGAACTGCCATTAACACCATTTATTCACACGTTCTTAACCCGATGATAGCTTCGAGGTCCTACATGTGTATAGAGCCAATTGAGCTTTGGCTTGATACACTATATCTCAGACAAGGATACATATACCCCGTTGATCCTGAGACTGCAACTAATGCCCTCCTCGTCCAAGATTCAGGTATGGTTCCTGTTAGCACACAGATTGCCATCGTGAATCCTGAGACTTGCTGCCTATCTCACGTTGGGGAATATGGAGAGATTTGGGTTCAATCTGAGGCGTGTGCAAAGGCCTTCTATGGATCTATGCAAGAGTTTGATCTAGAGCGGTTCCGAGGACGTATTGTTGATGGCGACCCAGATGCCGTCTATGTCCGTACAGGCGATCTAGGCTTCTTGCATACTGTGACAAGGCCGATTGGGCCTGGTGGACAGCCTGTTGAGATGCAAGTTCTATTCGTCCTTGGTGGTATAGGAGAAACATTCGAAATCAACGGCCTTAACCATTTCCCCGTCGATATCGAGGTTACTATCGAAAATTGCCATAGAAATATCGTCAAGGGCGGGAGGTAAGTACCATAATTCACTATATGGCAAATTGACCTTGCAGCAACATTCTAACAAATTCATAGTGCTGTCTTCCAAGCAGGCGGTTTGACGGTCGCCTTGGTAGAAGTTAACCGCAAGGCCTACTTGGCCTCTATGGTGCCTGTTATTGTGAACAGTGTACTGAATGAGCACCAAGTAGTTACGGACATTGTGGCGTTTGTCCCTCGTGGACATTTCCCTCGATCTCGCTTGGGCGAAAAACAACGTGGAAAAATCCTTGCTACTTGGGTTACGCAGAAACTAAGAACAATCGCTCAATTCAACATCCGCGATGGTGGCAGCCACGAGATGAAGGGCGGCGAAGGGCCAGAACGACGCCAATCTTCTAAAGCTGGCAGTATCATGGATTCCAGCATCCTTCAGCCACAAACCCATTCTCCATATCCCGAACCAGAAGACTATGGTCAGATGCAACAGCCACCCGTTACTGGGCCTGCCGAGCATGCTGAACAGTACCCCCTTCTTTCTGAAGGTATTGTGGATTATATTGATCCATCTCTTATAGGCACAGACAATGCTGAGCACTATCAGGATCCCAGCACGGTGAATCATGATGTGTCACATCACCAACCTCTTCACGCCGAGGAGCAAACGCTTCCCACCGGAGAAGGTGTAGAAAGGGAGTTTTCACCTGCGGGTAATCCGGATGCTCAACGAGTCCAAAGCCCTGAAAGCTATGCTGGTAATGGTAGTGGTGGCAGCATAAACAGAACGGCTTCTCCAGCCGTTGCCCCTATTGCCGGTGAGGTTCCTCGCCACAACAGCACTTCCCCTCCTCGAAGCGGCCTGCGCGTTCATAATGGAGACGAACCTATTTCCCGACCGCATTCAACAGCACCAGACTTTGGGATTTTCGAAAAGACACAATTACTACCTCCGGCGAAGAGAAAAGAAGTTCCCACTACGTACACCCTACCGGTGAGAAATAGCAGTATTCAAAAAGATAATTTCCATGGCCCTAATCCCGCTATTGTCGGCCATGAAAATGGAGGCACTCATAACAATACGCAATATGATGACGAAGCTTATGATATCATCGATAATTGGACGGAGGATACAGGTGCTTCTCACCCTCAGCACCAGTAATGAATGCTGCTTGGATAGCAAGGACTATGGCAGAAATTCCTTTGCGCTTCGGCCATTTTAACGCTCCGGCATCCCAGCGCATAATGACATGATGTACGCTATGTAAAAACCAACGAATAATTTATATTTGATTCTTATTAAAATATTTTATTTTATTTTATTTTATTTCAATTCCTTACTCCTCGCAAATGATAAAACTAATCGGCAACTTTTTGTAGATTGACAGAATTATTGTGCAGCTAGGAGTGAAAGCTAGAACACGGTGATATGCCAACGCCTGAGGGGAAATATTAAAGACTGGCAAAATAGCCATTTCAGATAAATAAGGAGAGGCATACATTATTGGCCGTTCGTTTCAAGAGGGAGAAAATATTATATTCACAGATTCTCTGCCGCAGATTCCAAGGCGCTGATATTTACCTTTTTATTTTCCGAGCCGTTAGCTGGAAGTGGCATATACCCTTGGAGCTGTTCTAAAGCATCAATGTCCGCCTGGCTAAAATTTTGCGTACGAGTTGGGCGGAATAGAGTGCTTGCTCGAGAGGTAAGGAACTAGACAGACATAGTTAGCTTTGCCTAAATTTGCATAGGGCAGAGGCGAGGATAACTTACCGAGCTAGCGGCGCTCAACAAGGCGATTAAACTGGCTTGGACAACATCACGATGGACACCGACACCCCAGACGCTCTGAGAGCAGCCTGCGGCAGTACATTCAATATATGTCGCGGCCTTGACATCTCTAGTACGACCGATAGCGTGCTCAGTATAGTTAACAACGTCAAGGTCGATGCCTAGGGAATTCAAGGCATGTGCAAGCGCAGATATAGCACCAGTTCCAACGCCAACAATACCATGTTGTATGCCATCGATTTCGATGATACCGGTGAAACGCCTCTTCAAGTTCTGAGTGTTGACAGCCTTGCCTGGAGCCGGGGGAGCCGGGGACGTAGACCGATCTGCAGTGATATTGTAATCTATCAAGTTGAAGCGAGGGTTTGTCTTGAGATGATAAGCCTCTTCGAACAAAGTGACGATCTCGTTGGGCTTCAATTCGCGGTTTAGACGGTCTGCATCCTTCTGTACAATCTTGCTGAATGCAACTTGCAAGCCACGAGGGAGGTCCATTTCCAGACTGCGGAGAATAACCCAAGCAACGCCACCCTTTCCACTCTGGGAGTTGACGCGGATGATAGCCTCGTAGTCTCGACCAACATCCTGTGGATCGAGAGGCAGGTATGGCATCTCCCATGGGTCGTCGTCTTTGAGGCCAGCGACGGCACGAGCTTGGAATCCCTTTTTGATAGCATCTTGATGGCTGCCACTGAACGCACAGAACACCAGTTTTCCGGCGTAAGGCCAGCGTTCGTTAACCGGGATCTTATTGCATTCTTCTACCACTCTAATGATGGAGAGAATGTCGGAGAAGTCGACACCAGGTGAGATACCCTGCGTGTACAGGTTGAGAGCGAGGGTGACGAGATCAACATTTCCAGTTCTCTCTCCATTTCCAAACAAGGTACCTTCAACGCGCTGTGCACCAGCCATCTGGGCCAGCTCTGCTGCAGCAACAGCACATCCACGGTCATTGTGTGGATGCAAGGAAATACAAACTTTCTCTCTTTCGGAGATGTGTGTGGAGAAGTATTCAATCAGGTCAGCGTATACGTTAGGGGTAGACATCTCGACGGTAGCTGGTAGGTTGAAGATAATGGGAGCCTCTTCACTTGGCCCCCATGCTTCCTTGACGGCCTCACATATCTGCAGAGCAAATTCAGGGTCGGTATCAGAGAAAGTCTCAGGGGAAAATTCAAATCGCCATTCTGTGCCAGCAGTTGCTGGGTCATCCTTTGTAATAGATCGAGCGTACTTCGTACACCGTACTGCCATTTCCATACTCTGTTCTTTGGTCATGTTGAAGATGATGCGTCGAAAGCATGAACTTGTGGCTAGGTAGATGTGGAGAATAGCTTTCTTTGCGCCCTTCAGGGAGTCGACAGTGCGTCGAATGAACTCCTCACGACAGGGCGAGAGAACCTGCAGCCAGACATCATCTGGGACAGTTCCAGGAGTTTTGATGAGGTCTTGTGTAAAGTCGAAATCGGTCTGGGAAGCTGATGGAAACGAGACTTCTATCTCCTTATATCCAATGCCCACTAGCATACGAAAGAATCGTAGTTTTTGCTCCCCATTCTATGAGTCAGATGTTAGCAGAGCCACTTGAATACATAATATCTTTGGGAATATACGCAGCAAGTGATCGAGGAGACATGGTATACTCACCATTGGGTCCACCAGACTCTGATTGCCATCTCTAAGATCTGTGGCCAGCCATCGCGGCGGTTTATCGATTGTCTTGCTTGGCCATTGACGGTTTGGCAGGTCAATCGGCTGGAATTTTTTGTATTTTTTGGAGGGATCCTTGAGCCTGTGCAAGCAAACAAATTAATTAGCATCTCACATAGGTGTAGGGATGATACAGGACAAAGTTTCTCTTACATCGGCATTTTGGATAAAGATGCTCAGCTGTGACCGGGGGGAGCTCAGCTTTGGCGGAAAGGTGAGAGATAAGGTCTTATCAGATGTTGCAGGGAAGAAGAAGCAATTGGACAGGGAACTAAGTAACTACAAGGGTCGTGTGTCCCAACAAAAGATGGTGATACGGTATCCAGACAGCAACCCTCGAAGCTCTCAACCTGAAGACAACAAGAAATATAGAAGAAGTCCATACAAGAAACTAAAAGCTTCAGGTTCGTCTGATTTAAGTCATTTTTCTGCCACGGATTATGTAACCAGCTGTGCTCGACGCGGTGAGTCAAAAATAGGCATGCGACTGCGGTCCGAGCTCACGCCGATATCGGTCTTTAGCCACTAGCATGTGAGTGCCAATCGGTACATTATCATTGGACATTTGACGCGCGGCAATGATCCTATGAGACGCGTTAGCCGCTGCTTATTTTCCGCTTAACCATTATTCGTTGATATCGTTGGAGAGATCAATGCCTACACTATTCGATATCTTTGCGATATGGAGCGTAGCTACTTTAAGCTAGCCATGGAGTACGCCCGTTGCCCGTTGTGGATTAAAGTAGCGGCATCTTCTATTTTTATCGCCTAAGGATCCGGAATATCTGGCTATGCAAAAGGAGGTCTAGGTCTAGCGCTTCTTCCCTGCTTTGCCACTATTCTTCTTCTTTTTACCCTTATTTTGGCTGCCGGGTTTAGCTTCTCGCTCAGCCTTGCCCTTCTTCCATACACGGCCCTCCTCTCGCATCCGTGTATCATCCAGCTTCTTCTTATCCTTGCCGCTGAGTTTTTTCTTTCCCTTCTTCACAGAGTCCGGTCCATTGAGCTCCATCAGACCTCGCTTTTTTGATGCTCGCTTGTCCTTCTCCGACTCAAACCACGTGCGCTTGGGCCTGGACATGATCTCCTCCTGGTGGTCGATCAGGTTTTTCCCACGAGTGACCTGCATCTCTGCCTGTGCAAGCTGCTTCTCCTCCTTCTCTTCTTGGAGAACTTCTTCAACTTCTGTGGCCAGGTCGTCGACTTGTTCCGCCCATTTGTCAGCAACGGCTGGCTCTATTACTCGGCTCACTATTTTTGCGCCTTGTGCACGCCCTGCTTTAACGGCTTCTTTGACCACCTTTCTGTCAGGTTCCGCAGCGATAGTACATGCGCGACCGCTCCGGCCAGCACGGGCAGTACGCCCGACTCTGTGTAGATAGATTTCGTGTGATTGAGGTGCTTCGTAGTTGATGACGGTCTCAACGCCCTTGATATCAAGACCACGAGATGCAAGATCTGTCGCTAGGAGGTATGATACTTTGGCATCTCTAAAGTCTTCCACACTTTTAATTCTCTGCAAAATAAGACGTCAGTATTTGAATAGCCTATTACTGTTAGAATATAAATAGAGGACTTACCTGCTCTTGGCTCATGCTTCCATGAAGTTCAGCCGCCTTCAAGCCCATCAGCCCGAAAACGATTCGAACCCTATGCGCTTCTTTCTTTTGGCGGAAGAATACAATAACCCTGTTTGTATAAACAGTTTTGCACAAGAACATGAGATAGCCCAATCGTTTATCCTCTCTTCCAGGTCTTAATCTTACAAACTCCTGAACAAGGGTGCCCACGGTCTGTTTCTTTGAGTCAACCATTAATCGAACAGGTTTGTTAAGGCCAACACGAATGAGTTTATCGACAGAGTTAGTCATGGTGGCAGAGAACAGCATCGTCTGCCTAGACTTTGGTATCGTGGTCAAAATCTCATTCAATTCCTCCGCAAATCCATCTTCTAGCATGCGATCCGCTTCATCAAGAACCAATATTTCCAAGGTATCTACCGTGAAACTTGCTGAATTCCTCATATGGTCAATGAATCGACCGGGAGTAGCGATGATGACATCAGGACGCTTCTTCAGGATATTCTCTTGTTCTCGCAGACTGAAACCACCTACCAGCTGACAAAAAGTGATATCAGTGAACGTAGCCAGTTTTGTCGCAACGTTATAACACTGCACAGCCAGTTCTCGTGTCGGCATTAGAATAGCAACTCGGCTTGTTGGGACCTTTCTCGGTCTGTAGAGTAAACGTTCAAGAATAGGAACAATGAAAGCGCCAGTTTTACCCGAGCCAGTCACAGCACCACCAACCACGTCCTTGCCAAGTAAGGCAACCGGTATCGTTTTTCTCTGAATAGGTGTAGGAGTTGAGAATCCTACAGATGCGAGGCCTCGGAGGATGGGACGAGACAGAGAAAGATTCTGGAATGAAGCAGGCGCTCCAGAAGTGGACTTGGATTCAGTCATTCCTTCCTCGGGAGCAAAGAACTCATTTTGCTTGCGGATCTCGTCATCGTCTTCACTTTCGCTGCCTGAACCATCTTCGTCGGACGCAAGGTCATCTGGATGTGGTACTGCCGAAGCCACAGAGTTGGTATCATCATCATCTTCATCATCATCCCCGCCCTCCTCTTGATCTTCAGGATTGCTTTCTTCTCCATCTTCATCAGACTCAGCTTCCTCACCTTCCGCCCCACTTTCTGAGGCGCCCTGAGCGCCCATTCCAAACGCATCAGGAGCAAGAAGTTCGTCATCATCAAGGTCCACCTGCATATCGTTATCTTCCGCCTCTGCTTCATCGTTATCCATATCTTCATGCTCCTCAGCAGCTCTCTTTTCAGCTTTCTTTCTCTCACGCTCTTCCTTTTCGAGTTTCTTTTGTCTCCTTCGATCAAGGATATCATCGATGTCGACTCCTTTCTTCTCTGTTACTTTGGTCTTGTTTCTTCCTTCATCTCCCCATCCATCAAAGTCTTCCACCAATCCACCATTCGCAACCCCGCCAACGTCGAACTCGAAATCAGGATTCAAAACACCATTTTCGTCTTCGCCGAATTCGTCCTCTTCTTCCGCATCATCATTGGTACCCTTGTCTGTTTTATTGCTATTGGTAGCATTTATTCCACCTTTTTTCTGCTTCTTCTGCTTCTTCGAGTTTGTACTCTGTTCAGCTTGGGAGTTTTCAGGTTCGTCTCTCCTTCGTTTAGTACCTGCAACTTTTCCCTTATTATTGACAACGATTTCGGCATCCGAGTCGACGTTTGGGGCCTCCTCGTCGGACAGTGTGAAGACGAAGTCGTCTTCAGGATCGAGTCGCGCCATGTCGTTCGGGTTATCTTCAATTGTAGGATATTTGGGGGAGACTTAAGTTGTATCTCGCGCCCATGAGCCAATTGCACGTTCCAGGGCCGGGAGACCAGTGCAGCTATTCTCTAATACAATTAAGAGCAACTGAAATATTTTCTTGATATAAAATTGAACCCAAAGTTTTTTTTTTCTTTTTTACTTTTTTTCTGCCACGATGTCTTTGAAAGCGGTGAGACTTGAAATGATTAGTCATCAACCTAAATCCAACCGCCAAAAGACAACGTCGAGAGAACAACCGAAACGAAAAGAAAAAGCATGTAGATACATCAAAGCCCATAGACACGTTTCAAACCCGTCGGTCCTCCGTGAAATACGACATGGCTATGGCTATTGATATACTAAACCCACTGGTGACGCTAGAATCCCCTTTGATACCAGAAATCCATGAATTGATCGAGATAGTGCACTGAGCATGTCATTAGCATTGACATGGGAATACCAAGTAAATTAAACCCAAGGCTTAGATTTGTCTTGATATTACCCTTATCGGAATGGTGAAATGCCGTCTATTCGCTCTCTGGGATGTCGATGCCAGTGCTGTACACCATGTAACCAGCGTTGACGCTAATGAAGTACCGTTAGCAAAAGTCTCAATGGCGATATCATGGTTACTTACAGGGCTTTCTTGCTGACACCGAATCCTCCAAGGTAGCCCTGTTCTTCGAAACCGAACTTCTTGCCGAGCCATTCCTTGATCCAAGTATACTCTGCAAACTCCTCGTCTGAGTGATGGACGACTGCGCAGAGCCTCATAGCCGGACGAGACAGCCCACAAGTGTATACATCCTTACCTCGAGAGGAACAGTCAAAGATGTACCCTCCTCGAGCGCTATATTTAGGATCACAGATCTCGAGCATCTTGTCAAGGAGACAACTTGCGACTCCTTGCTTGAAGTTTTTTGGGTGCACGAACACCTCCAAGTCATAGGAAAATCGCTGGGTAGAGAGAGGCCCGGTAAAGTCGCTGATGCAGCAGAAACCGTACAACATTTCCGCTTCGTGGTTCATGGCATGCCAGGCTCGAGGATGTCTCTGCACAGCAACAATGAAAGGGTAGTTGTCGCGCTGAAGTTCCTCGACGTGTTCTCTCATTTCATCAAAGGATATCTCTTCCGTATCAGCTCGACGTACCGTGTTTTTGACGTACCAGTTGAAAAGCTCGACAAGGGCAATGATATCCTTTGGCTCGACTGGACGGATATACATGTTGAGCTTCGGCTCCAATGACTTCGGTTCGTTGAAAGCAGAGTCTGACTTTGGCATAATGGCCAGGAGTTTTCTTTGCTGCTGCTCTGCTTCTTTGCGCTCTTCCTCTTGACGGATTCTGAGATTCCAGTTATGAACATAACCAATTGCCGTCTCGTGAGCGTGCTTCAAGGTCTCAGGGTCGGAGATATCTCTCAGAGTTTCAGGGCAGACAAATGTTGAAGGGCCCATCCCGGTATCAAGGTTAGCATGATATTCTCCGTTCCTAAATTCTTCCTGGGTCATGTCCACGATGAAACCAACTCTCATAGTCTTGTCCAACCAATTACGGAATTTCTGAGCAAAGAACTCGTCGCCGTATTTTTCCCATGGACGATATTGCCAGTCCACTGCAACGGCGCTAGCTGTATTTCCAAGGGCCCATTCATTCATAGCGGGGCCAGATTGCTGATCGTCATCAATTGAACGAGCATCTCCTCTTTCAAGCCTACCCTGAGCCTCGTCTGTCTGGGTCTTGAGGCTCTCTGCCAAATCGGTCAAGAGGTATAACGGATGCTGTTTACAAAAGATGGAATCTGGGTCTACCCCAGGGCCTTGGCGGGCGAGACTCAGCGCGATGGATTCTGGAGACTCTTCTGGCAAGAGTCCCATAACTTTCTTTCCGTATCGCTCCATTTCCTTTTTCTGGAATTCAAGCAACTCCGCCTTCGCAGCCTCCTTGATACGGTCGATGGCGGTGACCGGGGCCTTCAAAACAACGCCATTAGTTTCCGAACCTTGCTTATGGATTGACCTTGCCGGAGCGTTGTGCTTCCTATAGTTACGTCCACGGCTAGGACGGCGTCTATGAGGAGGATGGTTATCATTGTTCTCCTGCTCCTGAGGATAGTTCATCTTGATCTGGCCCACAGACTTGGGAGCCTTCAGAGTTTCGTTTTTACGAAAGCCGTATGGGATGTTGGGCCCGACCATTCGCAGTTCGTCCTGTCGAAACACGACCTCATCTGAACCATCAGAGCCCCCTGCTAGATTATAGTGAGATTTCAGTTGAGGCTCACAAAGCATGTATGTGTTCCAGAGCAAGTACTTACCGGTCAACTGAGAATGCTGTGCCTTGTTGCTATCACCGGCTGGTGTTTGGCTTGCTTCAGCTCGCTCTCCCTCCATCTTCAGGGAAGAAGTATCGTTTGCGGTTGCAACAGAAGATAGACGTGGCGTCATACCCTCAGAAGGACTGATGGCAGCTAAACTAGACGCGCCAGATGCTTCTTGATCACTGACTGCTTCGTTGCTAGTGGTAACGGCTCTACTCGCGTTTGACAAAACGTGAAGTGAAGGTTCTGCCTCCGCCGGGGCACTTAAAGTCCGAACCGGAGCGTCAGTTGGAGCTAGGGCTGGAACAGCAAGTTTGCCGGGGCGAGGAACTGGTGCGTTGGTAGCTGGTGCGAGGGCCTTTGACTTGTCTGGTGGCCTGTGAATATTACTCGCAATGGCTTTGAAAGCATTCATGGCAGCAATATAATCACCCCACTGCTCAACGCCGCTGATTCGCTCCTGGCCATTCTCCTGACCCTGCTGACTGGACTCTGCCATTGTGACTGTTCCGGAGCGTTCCTATCTAGATATCAGGTCAGCTAGGGGAACCAAAGGAGGAAGAAATGCAGGGTCAACGCGAGCTTTCTCAGCTTCCTCAGGGGCGAGAGAGCTAGAAACCCTTCCTAACAGCCTAGGAGACTATGAAGGAGCTAGAGATAATACTCTATTAACTTGGGAAGGGTTCTGCGTTTCTGCGTTCTTTGCTTGACTTGCCTGATGGGGGTCTGCACTTTCGCCGAGAGGACGTGATGTTGTTGTTTTTATATCTAGATCCAGGAGCAGAAGAAAAACGCGTAGTTAGCGGCTAGTCTAGTAGAACTTTTATATCTTTATTCCAACAACCATAGTTCACTTTGATCATGCTCAGAGCCACACCCAGGTCTATGTGTTAAGTTAATTTTGACAGGCAGACATTCATATTTTATGATTATAACTTTACGCTATAGGACTATCCAGATTCTGGAGACTGACTAAAAGGATAGACAAATAAAATACTAACTTTGCACATAAAGCAACCAAACTACAGCCAACCACCTACCACTTACCACCTACCATTTACTACCTCTTATAGAAAAGGGAGAAGGAGAAAGGAGAGAAATGCTGTCTGTCCTGAGGAAGGCCAGGCTGAAGGATAAAGAGATGAGAGTCTTGATGCTGTAAGATCGAGCCAGCTGTTGAGATGCCCATTTACTGACCCAGAACACCCAGCGGACTTGACAATGCCGGCAAGACAACGATAGTGAAGAGTATCATGGGAGAAGATATCACTACAGTGAGCCCTACGCTGGGGTTTATCATCAAGTCCATCGACTTTGAGGGGTGAGTGTCCGTGGTGGTGGATTTTCAAGTTCCGAGCAATGCTGACTCCATACAACAGATACAAATTGAATATATGTGGGTTTCCCGCATAACTAGCTATAATTACTGGCTACGCAGACCAATAGGTCGTCTGACACTGTAGTTATAGGGGACGTGGGTGGTCAAAAGACACTGCGGTCCTACTGGAGGAATTACTTTGAAAAGACGGATACGTTGATTTGGATTGTTGACGCCACTGACCGATTCCGACTCGATGACTGTCGACGCGAGCTTGCCGGACTTCTTGTGGAAGAGGTAAGACTCCCTTAACTAACTAACCAGTTGCTCAAAAGCGAGAATGGAATATTTGGCTAATGATATTACAGCGGCTGATGGGAGCAAGCCTTCTTGTCTTTCTTAACAAGACGGATGTCGACGGTTGCATGACCGAGGAAGAAGTTCGAAATGTAATTACTTCTTCCCACCCGTCCATTTTCCTCGTCTATGGGGTCTAATTAGCTATACGTTATAATTAGGGACTTGAGCTCGACGCCATCAAGACGCACAAGTGGACGATTATGCCTTGCAGTGCCGTGACGGGGCTGAACCTGACCAAGGGCCTCTCCTGGGTCGTCCAAGATGCAAAGGACCGGCTCTTCCTTTACTGAACTGGCCCTGACAGGCGATCTACAATTGTTTATTTACCGTCACGCTCGCTTCTAACTAACTAACTAGCTTGTTGGCTGACCAGCGGATAACTGGTTATCCACAGGTTGGCAGGGCATCCCGACCTCTCGAGCAACCCTCATGCATCCCATCCCAACTCATGAACTGCCGCCCAACCCAGCGTATACGAGACCTCCTCGGGTTCCCACCAGATCTCAGCTCGCCCCCGATCATTGGCCATGGCAAGCTGGAAAAAGAAACGAGACTGGCCAGCAGGGGGGCCAATCACTTATTTCGATGAGGTGGACTTTTGTTTTCTTCATGAGCATCGCAAACATTCAAATCGGCTTGGATTCGCTTCTGGCGGTTGTTTCATCTTTTGCTACATTCCATCATTTCTCCCTCAAACAGTCGCCGGATCCCTCCCCTCCCGACACGCTGCGAGCCTGGTGCCTCTGCTGTCGATAGCTCTTCTATTCTTCATAAATAAATTATATATATATATAACTATTGCCGCCCGCTTGTTTTATGTTTATCCGTATTCGGTGTCACCCGCTTAGTTCTTGTTGTCCGTCCGGCGTTGGGAAACAAATAAACAAATAAAATAACAACAATGGCTACCTCGCACGACGCAGACGGGTCGGAAGACGTTAACGACTTTCTAGTTCGCATCCGAGAGCTGGGGAACAAGCGGGACAAGGAAGACGAAGAGCGCACGCGAAAATTGGAGGAGGAGATCCTGCAGGGCCGCCGAGAGAGACAGGCCAGGAGAGCTGGTACGCCTGCTGCTGCACTCCCCAGGCATACACATATACATACATACACACACCACACATTCTTTTTTGCTTTTGCCTCCTCCATTGGCCTGCTATCCTGTTCATTGCCGTATCGCTGCTGCATCCCTAAGCTAGTTTACTGACTACGGCCCTTGGTTGTTTGTTGATATAGAGCGCGCCCGATCAATTTCTCCCACCAAGGACTCGCCCCTCCAGCAACAACTTGACGAGCTGATACAGAGGGACTCCGGGCCATCAACACCACTTTCTCACTCAATACAGCCTCCTGTCGACCTGCTACCGTCGTCTTCGGCCTCAAGGGACAATAGTGGCCCACCGAGACGTGATTCCGAGGCGCACCAGTCAGAAACACCACCCAAGCAGCCCTCTCCGGATACCATGAAGTCTTCTCCTCTAGGAGGCCGGCCATTGTCCTGGAAACAACGTCCCATGTCGCGAGACCAGAGCTCGCCGAGTCCTGTCACTTTAAAGCCGGCCATACAAGAAGAGGAAGAGAAAGCTGCTGCCGATACCAGAGCTACGGGTGGCCCTGAGGGAAAGGAGGAGGACGACGCTGCAGTGTCTCGCACACAGATTGCTCAATCCCTGGGGTCGAAGGACCCGGCCTTTTTTAAGCAGACTAGTGACAGAGGAGAAGGCTCGCGTGCGTATAGAAGAGCTCATAATTCTTCCTTTTCCGAAGCTTCTACAAGTCGATCGAATGTGAAATTGCCGGGACTCAGCCGGGAAGCCGTCAGTGATCTCGGTACGCGTCCGGCCTCTGAGCTGGGTGAAGAGAGACCGCGCTCACCATCGAGGACAAGCTCTGTATATGGCGGCAGTAGCATTGGGAACAGATACTCGAGCGTGTCTTCTGCGACGACAGCAGGACTGGGCTCTCCAGTGCCGTTGACTAGCCCTCGGAGGCACGAACGTGCATCATCGATATATGAAGAACAGCAGACAGGTGACCACTTAACAATGTCACCTACGCAGGGACGTTTGGCCTCCGATAGACCTTCATCACCAACCAAGGGCCTCGGTGGGTTCGTCCAGAGTGCCATGCTTAAACGCTCAGACAGTGTATCTAAGCGCTGGAGTGCCCAACTCCCTACGAATTCCGTACGTGGAGGCGGTGCCAGGGCCCTTCCGTCACCCGCAATGTCTCCTGATGGCTTTTCAGGCATGCCTTCGCGGCCTGGTTCACGGCCTGACTCTCGACCCGGATCTAGCCATAGTGATGCAACAGTTGTTCGCGGGGAAGGAGATGATGCATCAGTGATAAGTAGGTCGACGGATGCCTATGCAAGACCTCCATCTCGGCGGAGGGAATCGGTGAGCACAGCTAGTGGACGAGATTCGGGCCTCCCAGTCAGCCCGACTAAGACTATGGATCCAAGAAGATGGAGCCCAACAAAAGCATCCTGGTTAGAGAGTGCACTCAGCAAGCCGGACTCCCCCAAACCAAAGCCTCGTGTACCGGAGGAGCCGGAATGGAAGAAGGACCTAACAGACAGGCTGAGAAAGGCTAAGGAACTGAATCAGCCAGAGAAAACAGCTACTCCTGAGCCCGAAAAGGCTGTACCACCCGCAACTAAACAACCGGACCCTTCCAGCTCACCGGAAAAATCTCAGAGTCCAATATTGAAGGAGTCTTCCTCTGATCTGAAAATAGATCCGCCTCAGGATGCCATAGAATCTTCAAATCCAAGCCCATCTGAAGTCCTACCTCCCAAAGATTCCACCAAGTCACCTCCAATCCCAGCAAAAAGTGAATTCCTGAAGTCGGAAACAAAGGGATCAGTCTCATCTCCAGCCCAAGATACCCCCTCCAAACCAGCTGCACCTAGTGTAAAGTCCTCCCAAATTGATTTCCGCGCCAACTTGCGCCGTCGTGAAACGGTCGGCGATAGCGTTAAAAAGGACGAGCCAGAATTCAAGGCAGTCTTTGGTAAATTACGGCGCGCCGAAACTAAGAATTATGTTGCCCCTGACGAGCTCAAAGGCAATATACTTCGCGGTAAAGCCGGACTGACTGTGACCGGCGGCCCCAAGAAAACCGAGCGAGTAGACGAGTTCAAAGAGAGCCTCTTGAAGCGCAAGGAGGCAATGAAAGCTGCCGGTGGATCAATTCGCCCGGATCACACTGGGCCTTCCAATAATCCACCACCGCAAGACTCTACCCCAGAAGCCATTCTCGTGAGACAGAATCTTGGTAGGTCGAATAGTATAAGGAACACAGTTGGATCAAAAAACGCACCTGCCAAACCATTGTCAAAGCCGGCAGCCCTTCGTTCATCTTCTTCTGAAGAGATCCCCAAGGAAAAAGAAAGTCAGCCGCCTCAGGCCGTAGAATCGCCGCCGACGAAATCACCTGTCCCATCACCACCTGCAGAAACAGAACCCCTTACCACCAGCCTTGTTGGCTCGAATGCAACCATGACAGCAGCTCCTCCTAGCCACGACACTTCGTCTCCCGCAGCCAAAGGCAAGCTTGGTAATCGAATGAACCCCATGTTAGCAAATCTCATTGCTCGGGGACCTCCAGCTCCCTCAAAGGCCGCCCCTTCAGCGTCCGTGTCAACAAAATCAACCGCTGAGCCATCTACTCCGGAAGCACTAACACACATGACTAAATCTCGTGCCAGAGGGCCCAAGAGACGTTTACCTAAAGGTACTGCAAAGGAGTCGGCTCCTGGAGCTACCAAACCCGATGACACTGCTCCAGAAAAGCTACCTGAAGCCAGGCCGGCTACCAGTCGTTTACCATCCACAGAAAAGGAACCTGTTACCGCGCCAAAACATTTGAACTCGGAATTGAAGAATAAATTTCTAACATCAAATAGCGAAGAGAAGAAATCTGAGGTTCCTCTCCACTCATCCCTTCCTTCTACTCCCTCAGGGGAGCGCCAATTGCCTAAAGCAGACCTCGCAGCACCCAGTCGATCAAAGAGCAGCCCTGCTGAGAATAAGGACAGGCCCAGCCCTCCACCCAAATCCGCAACCCTTTCTACTTCTCCACTCAGTCTTAAAAAGCAGACCCTGGTAGATGACTCTCCCGTACCACAAAAGGCACGACTAGATTCTCCGCTAGAGAAGAGGCCAGTTCAATCTGAGGCGAAGGCTGGGCTAACAGATTTCACTACTTTAGCTCCGCCACGCCTGGGAAAGCCCTCGTTCTTATCGGGTTTGAATGCTAATCGACCAAGAGAGCAATCTCGCTCGCCGTCGCCGACTAAGACCCCAGCATTTGCCCAAAGTTCCGAAGTATCTCAAATGTTTTCGAACTTCTTCCTCAACCAGCCTACCGCTGAAGATAAAGTAGAGATTGATCCGGCATCAGTTATGATGGGTAAACCCGAGTCATATCCCAAGACCACAACCCTTACCAAGCATGTATGGGAGTTGACTGGTGATGGAAAGAGAAAAGATTTGCCTGGCAACCAAGAGTATATTTTGTTCGATGAGAGCATGTACCTTTGCGTTCACACGTTCGAGAAATCTTCTGGTGGCAGAGCAACAGAGGTACACCTATGGTGTGGTGACGGAGTTGGAGAAGCAACCGCTGAAGATGCGCAGCTCTTTGCTCGAAAGGTCGCAAGAGAGCACAACTGCAAACTTGAGCTCTTGAAGCAAGGTAAGGAAACACCAAACTTCATCCAAGCCCTCGGTGGTATCATGATCACGCGACGAGGACCAAGTAGTCGATCCGGCTCGTCAGCTCAATACATGCTCTGCGGGAGACGACACATGGGCCAAATAGCATTTGACGAAGTCGATCTGTCCATCAGCAACCTCTGTTCAGGATTCACCTACATAATATCCGGCAAGAACAATAGACTATTCCTATGGCAAGGACGCGGAAGCACAGCCGACGAAATCGGTTGTGCCCGTTTGATTGGCATGGACATCGGGCCAACAGGTGAGATCGAAGAGGTCGCCGAAGGCGAGGAACCGAGCAGCTTCTTCGAATCCTTCCCCGGCCAGGAAAAAGCGGTGCCACCGTCAGCAGACTACTGGCAGCTCAAACCGAAGCACGATAAATACTCATGTCGACTGTACCGTATCGACCATGAGCTTGGCCAGTGGTTTGGAGCGAGCTTTTTCAACCGACGTGGAGCCTCATCGCCAGTGTCTCGACCGAATGACACAGTGCAGGAGATCGAACCATTCTGCCAACGTGATCTTGACCCAGCGCATATTTACGTTCTTGATGCGTTTTTTGAAATCTATGTGTAAGTCCGCCTCATGTAGCAGCTGACACTCTTTTACCCGAGATTCTAACCAATCTCTAGTATTGTTGGTGATCGATCAAACGCACGTTCGGCAGAGTTTGCTTCCGCTCTCGTATTTGCCCAGGAATATGGAATCCTCGCTGTGTCTGAGCAAGATCGCCCATTCCTACCAAAGAGCCATGTTGTTCTCGAAGGCCTACCGACCGAGTGCAAACGAGCGTTCAGAAACTGGAACGGCAGACACTCCCTGGGCACGCTAAACAAGACTCCTATCATCATTCCACTGGCCGTGGCTATCGATGCAATCCGATGAGCTACCATGATTCACCATATACTCTTTGACACCATTTTCTACTAGCATTATCTTCGATTCTCCCCTTGTTCTTTACTTTTTTATCCCATATTAGCGGTTTTTTGGAGGCTATCCATTCTTGCTTTACACTTCGTCTACTCTCTTCCTACTGGCTACCCGTCTTTCTGTCAGCTCGGGTTTTGTACAACTTTTATCGGCACTCAGAAGTAGGGTCATGAAAATCATTGGATGCTACATGGCATAGACCGCATAGAATAGCATGATGAATTTTTGTACTTTTTGTTTCCTCTTGAATCTTGATAAACTATTTTCTTGCAACTTCACTGGCTGCATGGGTGAACAAATCAGAGCCACCAGCCATTTTAAAGGTGGAACTTCGATATGAACGTCAGATAAGTATCAAGACTGTCTTGCTGGGCTTCTAGCTCTATTGATTTGTCCATCACCTTTACAGATCTATATTAGTTACTGCTAACTTCTTCTATATACTACAGGTTGCGTCTTTTATTTACCCAACAGAACCGCTCAAGGTTAAAACTAACTAATCCGGTGGCTCTCCAAGGTTTAACTAGTTAACGATCGAGACGTCTCACCTTTTCCCATCTCAACCTCAAACCTCCGAAGAACATCACACCCGCGGGAAGAAAGACGAAAAGACAAGATCATCGTCCAGACAGCTGGCATTCTCTCCTACGCCACCGCTGTCATGCATTGATCGAGTAGACTTTGCTGCCATCCTGCCGAGAGGTACTTCCTGGTTTCAGATATCGTGGTGGGGAAAAGGATTCTCCCTCCAGACGAACGACCGGCTATTGAACAGCAGCCAGCAGGCGAGATCCAGACTCGAAAGCCTGGCAAAGGGGCCAGGAAAAGGAAATTTGGGTAAGAGAAAAGGAGAAGAGTGGGAGAGAAGCGGAAGAACCAGGCAAAAATGGACGCTCTCATAACCGCCGAACTCGCCAAACTAGACCCCTCGGTGCCATTTCGAGCGACCAAGTCACACCTCCATCACACCTGGGCAAAAACGTTCTATTCTCGACCGGAACTTTACATTCAGCCCGAGTCAGTTGCCGAGATTGAAAAGGTCATCACTCTTGCTCGCAGATGCCGCCGACGCATAGTAACCGTCGGCAGTGGTCACTCGCCGTCTGATCTTACCTGCACGTCATCATGGGTTGTCAACCTGGACAATTACCGTCGGGTCCTCTCGTTTTCGCGTGATACAGGCGTTGTTACGGTCGAGTCCGGTATACGGCTGAGACAGCTTGGCATTGAGCTGGAGAAGAATGGGCTGATGCTTCCTAATCTCGGCAGCATCGATGAGCAGTCTATAGCAGGAGTGATTTCAACGGGGACACATGGCAGCTCACTCAAGTATGGCTTGCTGTCCGAACGTGTGTTGGGATTGTCAATCATGCTTGCGAATGGCCAGGTTGTCCGATGTAGCGAGGCGACCAATCCGTCGCTGTTTCGTGCCGCCCTGGTGTCCCTTGGAGCCATTGGTATCATCACGGAGATGACCTTGCAGGCAGTCCCAACTTTCAATATCGCCTGGCAGCAGTCCCTGAAGACATTGCCACAGGTATTGGATACGTGGGACTCTGGCTTATGGACATCTACGGAGTATGTGAGGGTGTGGTGGATGCCTTATATGAAGCGCGCGATTGTCTGGCGTGCGGACAAGACCGACCTCCCGACTCGTGATCCCCCTGCAAGCTGGTACGGTGGTGCTTTAGGTTACTTCATCTACCATAACTTATTGTATCTCTCCAACTACGTGCCCCGGATCCTGCCTTGGGTTGAGTGGTTTGTGTTTGGCATGCAATATGGTTTTACGCCCGGAAAGACTATTACTGAGGCAGTTCAACCCGCTCGCACTGGTCTGTTGATGGACTGCCTGTATTCTCAATTTGTGAACGAATGGGCACTTCCATTAGAAAAGGGTCCAGAGGCCATTACCCGACTGTCCGCCTGGTTCCATGGCGATGAGGAAACTGCACGTATACCATTTAGTTCCGAGTCTGTCTGGGTACATTGCCCCATTGAAGTACGTGTCTCCGATACTTCGATCTCAAAGACTCCTCGCCCGTACCTGGACTCCACTTATCCTGATGGCCCTACTCTCTTTCTCAACGCCACTCTATATCGGCCTTATCTGCGTGATCCTCCTTGCAGGGAAAGGTACTATGAGGCATTTGAATGGCTCATGCGGGATCTAGGTGGGAAACCACATTGGGCTAAAAATTTTGGTGAAGACCTTGGGTATGAGGCCCTCCGAGAAATGTACGGGGACAACTTGGATCAATGGCTACAGGCCAGAAATGAGGCTGATCCTGATGGAATGTTTCTGGGTGCGTGGCACAGAAGACACCTACTTCCCCCCTCCACAGCTGCATCGCAATCACCTGGCCAGACTTTAGCGTTTGAAGAACAGCTCAAGGAGCAACGGGTGCTAGGTGCTCCCGGGGCCGGGGATGGCATTGAGTGGATTGGCACTATCCCCGGCTGTACCCCACACGGCAATGGGGATATGGAGGACGGTGCGAATGCAGCCGGCAGTCATCCAAGCCCACCAACAACTTCTGCAAGCGAGGAAAGTTTTGACCACCTCGCGAAAGGGGAAGCAAGCATCACTCTGCCTTAGCAGGGCGACAATGAATTCGAGAGATCACTTCGTAGCATCATTCTTCAGCTGTATTTTGAGTATGCAGAATAATCTATGCTTCATTTTTGTTATTATATATTATTTATCTGTTCTAATGCAGATTTGTGCCTGTAGGCATGTTTTGGTATCGTATGGGAAGGGCGGAAAATTGTTGACGCCCTGTACAGTGACATGCAGGCGCGCAGCCTACGCACTTCAAATCAATTTAATTTAGTAGACTAACTAACTAACTATTAAATGAGCCTTGTGGTTGGACACCGAGTCGCTTGAAATGCACCAACGGGATTACTCCCAATGCGCCACTTTTTAGCAGCCCTTGCTGGGTTGAAAAACTACGCTGTTCAAACCCTTCTCTTTGATCTCTCGTTGCCCAGGGCCCGGAAAGAAAGGTGACAGAGGGTAGATATATATGACTTTTTGCTATATATACCGTCCGTGTGTCTAGTGAAGACATGCTTTCTTCAAGAGCTTTCCGTAAAACTTACCCCGGCGGCAGATCAGCCCTTCTCCCTTGCTCCGCTCAGAGCACAACGTATATAACTCGCAGGGAGGCCGCATGTCAGTGTCTAAACATAGTGAATTCACAAGCATATAAGCCCTTCGGTAGGGTTACCTAAGCCAGCAATCATCCTTTCTGGTAGGTATTTTCCTTTTGGTATGTTTCTAACTTTTTCGGCGTTGACTATGCTTAGTTTTTGCAATTTGTAATGAGAGTCAAAGATGACGCTGCCAAAGAAGGAAGAAGGAAAGCAAAAAAGCGGGAAGTATATCGGCTAAACCAGCAGCCGGAAAATGAATCAATAGCCGACCTGATGATATGACTGGCCCGCAGACAGAAATGTACCCTGACTTAGCTTCGGTCGGCATTTGATTAAGGGCCTTATCCTGCAGCCCCCTGACCACAACCTTCCCCTATCCCTGCACATTGACCACACCCTGTTGCACGGACGCTGTTCGCCAAGCTGTCTCTTGATCACTGGTCTTCCACAATACATATGCCTCTAGCAGTGGGTATAACAATCTTCTTTGTATATAGACGCAGTATACAATGCAAGTATTTAATCTGTCCTCGGGAATTGTCGAACACATACAGCGAGCACAGCGTGAAATCAAAGGAAGGAATCCGCTGTAGAGACAACCGCGAAGGAAAAGCCGCCAGCCGCACTTGCACCCTTAGCTGCAGGGTGGAGGTAAAAAAGAAAAGAAAAAAAAATACGCACATATATGCACGTCTGTTGGCAAAGTATCAGGTTTGTCGACCATGGTTTACATGGGCTGATTCGTAATAATGATCTCCATCGGCTGTAAAGTGTAGGATCGAGCTTTGTACATGATAACAACCCCGAAAAAGAAACGAAGGCCTGTTCCTGCACAAAACGGGAATTATACTCCACTGTTATGTCCCATGGGAT
The DNA here is from genome assembly GCF_000151505.1 of Trichophyton verrucosum HKI 0517. Classification (NCBI taxonomy): domain Eukaryota; kingdom Fungi; phylum Ascomycota; class Eurotiomycetes; order Onygenales; family Arthrodermataceae; genus Trichophyton; species Trichophyton verrucosum. Next base: position 15,462 of record NW_003315220.1, on the reverse strand, counting down.
AGGAAACTCCGTCACCGCAAGTAGAACGGCATGGATGGAGTAACCTCCGACACGGGGTATACTCCCGTCACCCGGGTGTTTCTGGTATAAATCTTCCGCTAGTTCTAGACTGTCCAGCAGACATTCTGACAGAAGGCTATATTCTCATGGATTGTTAATTGAACTTGGAGCCACGATGCCTGACTAAATGCAACATCGAGGCTGCATTTTTTCAGAGCATTTCACCTGTTAGCAAGTAACCACGATCCATGCACATATTTTGCAAGGCAGCACAATGGTTTGTAATGTTATTGGTGGTTCGAATTTACAACCAACAAATAACAACCCCAACCCAGAAGGCAACCCTTGGCTATGGCGTTGCATGCCAAGATATGTATGTGAGACCACTATTTTTAACGGAGACAAGTTGCGAGTCAATAACATGCATATGTTCCTTTACAGAACCAATATAACGAGGTGATCATGGAATTGCTTTTCGTCGGGCGCGTATCCAGGACATCAATATTAGCTGGGGAAATGTGAGATATTATCGGATGTACAGACAGAGTACGCAGATCTCGTCGTTCTGCTGGTATCAAATAAGCCAACCAAGCTGTTTAGATGGTATCCTCTCAATCCTGGTTCGAAATAACAAAGAGCTTATTGGACGAAGAAAAATACCATGAAGGAATAAGAAGCATGTGGGTACAAAGCAGGTTTCTGTCAGAGTACCGTATGCGCGGCCAATGTCGTACATCATTGACATACATAGCACATAACTATCATGCACATGAAAAAAAGGACAGTTTACGCGCAGACGTCGTTTTTGGGAGTCGTGTGGTGGAGGCGGATAGACTGTGAGCTATCACTTTTTGTTACGAGGTGGTTTTAAGCTTATCTAAGCTCGGGGCGGCCCGTGATTCGAGGTTAATCTTATCTCTTACCACGTGATCCTGTCAGTTTATCGAGGATCCCAATTAGGACGTCGCTTGCGACCTCCGTCCACGGACGACCGATGACCATAGCCTGCATCAAAGCACTGCCAGCGCCAAACAAAAAAATACGCTCCAAGGCGTTGTATGTATCAGGGGCCCTGTCCCTGTACCTCCGGCCTATGAGGCCCATCACACGCCATCACTAACACCGACATGAACGCTGCATGGCCGATACGGTCCCACTACTGCCGCCTCAACGCAATTCCAGCCGTGTCCTCAAGGGGGCTAGAAGGGACTACCGAGTGCATTTGCTTGTTGGAACGCGGCTCACTCGAGAAGAGACGCTGATACATCTAGGTACTAGTTACAAAGCGAGAAACGACACAGCCGCTGCAGAGTACAATCATACCCCTCTGTTGTACTGGACACCGTAGTTCTGCAACCCCCTCACTACGCTCAACCCCTGGCCTATTCCGTTTATTGGCCATACGAGAAAGGAGGTTATGTCAATCCAGCTATCGGGTTACAGGTTACGGTGGCACGATTTCTGCCATTTTATGGGCGCACGTGAAGAGACGGATCATTTTAACTTGGACTTTTGCGCTCTCTGTCAAAGCTGCTATCAGGAGTCCATGACCGATTTATTTACCTTACAGGCGCGGTTTGCGTATGTAAAAATGCTAGGATTGTTTTTCTTCCCTCCTTTCTTTTCTTTTCTAAGCAAAATGGCAGATCTTGCTCGCTCTGCCGTTTCTTGCTGCCACGACTCAAATTGGAACGCCCATTCCCAATCCAACTGGGAATTATCAACTACTTCCTGCAGATGAAACATTCCCATCGCGTTTATCTTGGAAGTCAACTTCGGAGCACCAGATCTGATAATCTCATGATTTTCTTCCGTCGTCGTGTGACTGGCCCTAGTCAGAGGGACAGAACGGACGGAACCTGCCAACCATTAGGTCGCTAGTAAGCCTCGGTTTTCATACAAGCTGAAATTGCGAGCTAAATATCCCCCTGGCTCAATATTAAAAAAATAAAAAATAAAAACGCAAAAAAAAAAAAAAAAAAAAAAAGAACGACAGCGGTTGAAAATAGAGCCCTCTTTTTTTAAGCCATTGTTTGCTTTTTTGATCCGTCGGCTATTCCCATTGCCCTTAGGATGCAGCTTTTGAAATCCTCTCGGCTGTCCAAGTTGCTGCCCAAGACTTCCTTGTCAGCAAAAGTCCTAGGCAACCTTTTCTATGCTACACGCCCGCCTCGCTTCATTCCCATGCATACATTACCCCCCCCTTCCCATTGTGGAAACCGGGTCGGCCCGTTATAAGTGGCTGCGGTACTGGAATTCTCCACTAATTAGTACAAGCCAAGTCACCCTTCCATCAGAGCTGCTGCGGTGGAGATCGGGAATGACCCGTGGAAAAGGATGTCATTTATGGGAGACCATCCCCATGCATACAAGGACGACCGCTAGTTAGCTAGCTTAAGTGGGTATCCTTGCCTCCTCCCCCCCCTCCCCTTTTTATCTATTTCCGAGCCGCTACAAAGGTACTTCTTTTTTATTTCCGTGTGAGGTGTCGAGCTTCTTTAAATTGAGGAAACAAAACATTCCGGTACATAAGAGTGACGAGAACGGGTTTCTCCACGTCATCCCCACTATTTGGGGCTTTTTGAGGCGATCGTTTCCAGAAAACAGCCATAGGTAGGCATGTTTAAAAACTTGCAGTGCATCTACCTCCTACATCGGTTGTCATCTACAACATAAATCAACCTCACTATATCACAGGACACTCTTCCCCTTTCATATTTCCAACCAAGCCATTTCCGTACTCACCTCACACGAGCCCCTTCTTTTGTTCAAATAGGGGACAAATTTATTTGCTCTCATTTTTGGTTACCCTTCGCCTGATAACACTATTGACTGTTTGGAATTGACCTCTTCCAACCCCAATTTCCTGGCGTGTAAAACATTCCTCCTCCTCCTCCTCCCCCGTCTGGTTGATTAGATTACGTCTCAATGCCGCAACCACACCCAATCTATCCGAAACTCCATGTCTCATCCAGACTCTCGGAGTCGTTGCCCATACCCGGGGCCATGGTAGCCATCCCCAACTATGGACATGTCCCTCGTCCCCTGGACATGAATCAACGCCATCAGATCTTACGAACGAAGCGGAAGCACGTTCTAAAAGCCTGTGATCGATGTAGGGTGAAGAAGACAAAGGTATATATATCCACCCAGCAATGTCTTTTGGCTTCTGTGGCTTTGCTTTTGTGCTTTTTGTGTCCAAGCTCAACTATTTTGTGAATACTTAATTGACGCTGATATATAAAACGTGTTTACAGTGTGACGGAAACCAACCATGTTATCGATGTGCTGTGTATAACCATCCGTGCCTGTTCCGGGAGAGGAAGGCAACACAGACCAAGGCATATTCCAGAGGGTGAGGAGAACGGTGTCTCATATACTTCCATTTTGAGGGGAATCATCTTGGGAGGAAACAACCGGCCGTCATTGCAAGTAACTTAGTCTGTGGCATTGTATAGCTTCGTTGAAATGCTGGAGTCCCATCATGCTCTAGTTGTCAAGGCACTTCAGCAGTTATATACACATTGCATCAACAACAAGTGTTTTCCAGGCGAACCCATCGAGCTCGTGGATGGGTACCCCTTAACCCACGCGATCTTGGACCGACTCGGCCTTATCAAACAAGCTGAGGAGCAGAATATTACGCATAACGTAGAAGCCGAGCTGATGGCAGCTTCGAAGTACTGGAAAAACGAATCGTCGGGACCAAATTCACCAGAACACGACAATTCCCCCATCAGGCCATGCTGTGCGCTTGACCGGTCCCGGTCCAGCGATTCGTGCTCGATATCTACCCCATCCGAGCCTGACCTGGTGAAATGCGAGTCTTCGCCTACCAACGGTGCACACGAAGCGTTCCGGGTATTTGGACGTGAGGAGGCATCTTGGCCTATGAACGGTGAAGCCGCCCTCACACATGTTGCTCCTGAGTATAACCGGGCTGGACTGGACTCTACCAGCTTCAACAATGTGTCGGGTAACTACTCTCCCACGCACTCCAGCCACCAAGCGAGTACCCTAGCTTGTAACAGCCTTCCATCCCCGGTTTCGGTGAACAATGCAACCATGACGCCTAGTACCTGTCCGCAGACAGATCCCCGGATGAGCTATCCTGCCGCGACTACTGTCCAGTACCCAGAGTATCACCATCCGTACTCTGAGGTAGAGCAACAACCTGCTTGGAACACACAGCAGGGATGGTCGGCATAATTTGATTGCCCATTACGACGGGGGATACTGGTTACCGACGGTTTACGTGTATCAGATCCAGGCCGGTACACCTTCGAGTGGTCCGAACTCAAGGGTTACACCCCGCAGGAGAATATGTGCCTATGATACACCCGTCCCAGTTTCCATCATGATTTCTACGCCAGCGAGGAGCAATCACTTTCTGTCAACCAGCTACTGCCCGAATTCCGGGGGCCATCCTGCGCTATTCGATAAATCATTTCTCTCACGAGGTCATGAGATACCCATAAAATATTGTTTCATTATGACTTTTACCACTTCCTTGCTGCTATGGATGTATACATTGCGTCGATTTCGTTGATCTCTCGAAAATTATGAGTAAGTACTTATGTGAGAGGCGGATTGTACGATTGTCCTACCAGGCATGTTACAGCCAGTGGCTCTATCAACAAGCCAGCACACCTTTGGTACAAGGAACTTCCTCGCCACATGGCATATTGATGTGTCCGATTTTCGTTATTTTATTATCCTTCACTCCTTTTATTTCCTTGCTTTTTAGTCTAGTTTTATTTTATTTTATTTTTTCCTTTATCTGTAGCTTAATTATCGGGACTGTAGGATTTTGCCCGGGGTTTTTGGTGTGTATCGGTTAACCACTATGTATATGGCGAAGGAACTGCACCAAAAACAAGGAGCCCCAGGGAAAGGAGGGACTTTACGATAGGCTAGGTACTTTCATATGTGTCCTCACGAGCGCAGGAAGTGTTTATAAATGCCCAACTACCGACATTATTCATCTGTAAGTGGACGATTAGTTGACTTCTATGCTGTTAGGGAAATTTTGATGGGGTGGAAAAAAAAAGGCCAAAAAATAAAAAGCAAAAAAAAAAACTCTCCTGACCCAGAATCGAACTAGGGACCCTTCGGTTACAATTTTTCAGTTACAGCCGAATGTCATAAACCAACTAGACCATCAGGAGATGTTTTTGTTGAAGGGCCCTTCTTTGGCGTCCCTTTGAGCGGCCTTCCTCCCGCCCGGCACCAAGGAGTTCTCCAGCAACAGTCGCCGGCGACGTCGCACAACGTAGTTTACACTTGAAAACTGACGCCCACAAGTGTAAGTAATGTATCTCAGGTGAATTTTATGCTCTTTTTTACACTTGTTACTCGCATTCCAGCGTCCTCTTCCTCATTCTTCCTGCGCTCGCCTTTTTTCTTCTCGGGGATCGCTGGATTGGCCATCTTACTAAGCAGATTAGCCGCAAATCACGTGCATGTCGGGTAAATATACATTTACCCGCCGGCTAGCCGCGCTTTTATATCCATGTCCACAAAGCGAGCGCGAAAAAAAAACATCAACACAAAAAATGGGCCAAAAAAACGAAGAAACTCCCCTGGGCTGGAGTCGAACCAGCGATTTCTCGGTTTCATGAGTTAACAATTACAGCCGAGCGCCTTAAACCAACTAGACGACCAGGGGCGTTCAGGTACTTGCAGCCCAGAACGAGCTGTCTATCACTAGACAAGGGCGCTTCCTGAATTGGCAGCCATAAAAACACCACCTCCGGGGGCACATCTAAGGAAAAGGAGGCCGCAGACTCTATTGCAACCTTCTATTCTTCCACTTAGTTGAAAGAATACTTCACCCTACGTTAGAGGCTCAATTACAAAGGAACAGGCCCAGAAATCAATGGATAAACATAGATTTATAAAGGGGGATAGAGTTACTGACAAACTATTCTCTATAAAGTTATCCACATACATAGTATCATGACCTCACCACGATAACCAAGTCCCCTTACAGATACTAATCTCCTACTGTGGTCATATACTGATCTGGAGGCTTAGATTGGGATGGATATTCTCCCAGAGGAGACCAGGAATTAGCATAGAAATATACATAGAAACAGCGTGCTACTGCTGTTCTGAGCTCAGCACTACTTTTTATTTATTGGTTTTCGCAGAAAAAGAGGCTATATCCTGATGAATCATTACCAGGGGGCCCTTGGAATCTCTAGCAAGAGGCTAAAAATCTCCAAATCAGAAGAGGCATTAAAGAAGTATCCCCCAATACAGCCGGTCCCCAAAACGCCCTTATTCCTCCGGGAAGAAGAAGATATCTAGTTTACTGCGCTAAGATAACTGAGAACTGCTCCAGGGCTTGTCAAAAGCTTCTTTTTGCTCCCCGGAAAAAGAAATTTCAGGAGAGCGTCAGAGTAGGAAAAGTCAACTGCGCCGCTCAACTTAGACGCGCATCATCGTCAACGTCACTCTGTGCCAACATCGTCAAAAACACCCAACATTCGCGAAGATACTGATAATGCCACTTCATCGTCCTGCAGTCTCTCCCTGATTTCCAGTGTTGTTCGTTGCAGAGCACAATGTCTCTCGTCGGATTCGGGCGGCTCATACAAGGCCGACTGTTCCCGCCTGCCAACCCAACAGCCTCGCTTGAAGGGAAAACAGTCCTCCTCACCGGCGGTACATCTGGCCTGGGACTCGAAGCAGCCATAAAATATATAAATTTGGGGGTTTCCTCATTGATAATTGCCTGCCGTAGCATTGAACGGGGCAATGAGGCGAAAAAAGTTATTGAACAACGTACAAAGCATGCGAGCAGCTCCGCCAGTTTTGACATTCAAATATGGCCCCTGGACATGGCCAGCTATCAAAGCGTGACATCTTTTGCGCAGAAAATTAACAATGAAGTCCCGCGGCTTGATATAGCACTGTTGAATGCTGGAGTCATGCATAGGAAATATACCCTGACACCAGACGGATGGGAAGAGACGCTTCAAGTCAACGCACTTTCAACCGCACTGCTGGGGCTACTGTTACTCCCAAAGCTAAGAGATAGCCGTGATACCGCAACGGGAGCCCCCGCTCATCTCACTTTTGTCTCAAGCGGATCTTACAGACATGCAAAGGCAGGGGAGCTACAGCCTGATGGAGTGAACAGCATCCTTCAACACTTGAATAGCGAGGAAAACTTCCGTGCGCACTCTCAGTACCGATTATCGAAGGTCCTTGTCGAATACACCGCAAAAAGCATTGCTGCTTTAACCCGCTGCGATGATGGCTCACTGGGAGTCATCGTCAACTCTGCCTGCCCGGGGTTCTGTCGTTCCCGCTTAGGTCGCGAGTACGACGCATGGCACGAGAGGATGTTCGTTGCTGTGTTTGAACTCATCTTTGGCCGTACGTCAGAGCAAGGTAGCAGGACCCTTGTGAGCGCTACCATGCTCGGCGAGGAGTCCCATGGAAAATGGTGGAGAAGTGACCAATATCCAGAGTAAGATCACCAAGTTATATATATCCTCCCCCACAATGCAGGGTAGTTATCAAGCCCTCTTTCCGTTCTATATTTGGGAGCTAACCGTTACAGCATCTCGGCTACTCTTACTGGAACAAGCGAGGGGAAAGTGTTACAGATACGAGCCTGGGAAGAGATCGTGGGGGAGCTCAAGCTTCGATCTCCCGAGGTTGAACGGCTCGGCCGATGCAATTGACAACATATGATAAATCTTGTATGAGGTTCTAATTACTGTAGATTCCGCCTACAGTTTATCATATCTGTCTGTCATGTTTGTTACGTACCCCACCACACAAACATACCCCTCTCCACATCCATATTGTATTTTATCTTGGTACGATCATTGAACAACCCTTTTTTTTTGCTACCATGCTGTCTATCTTGATGCGAAGAGAGCAATGCCCCGAGTGTCAGCAGAGCGGTGTGAGCTTCATTGCCAAGTCACTACCCAGCTGCTCGTGACCTGAAATCATGTCAATCCTGATTTGAGGCTGGCTTAAGCACTTCTCTTCCATGTTTCCCTTTAAGCCAAGTCGCATATGCAGGTTTCTTGCCAATGCTGGGGGATCAAGCGTCCAGAGCCAACCAAACCAAACAAGCCGTCCAGGCGATATCCGACGACATCTCGATACGAAGAAAGGTACTCCGTAGTGTCCGGGGGATATGAAATACGATAAGCTCCGAATCTAAAGCAGCAAAAGGCGTTGGATATCTATAGATCCATGGCATGGTAGAGTGAGCATGGGCTTGGCCTCTACTCAAGGTAATCTAAATCACACGAATTCGTTCTTCCTGCTCCCCCCCCCCCCCTTGCTGTGAGGATATGTACCCCAGAGGGGCAGATGCAAGGCTGCAACGTTGGAAATCGATCGTTTAGTGGGACCAGATGTTCCAAACCCCGAGATGGGGGAAGGATCCAAGAATCGGAGGTGTCGAACAGAGCTGAAACGGACATCTTGAAAGAAAAAAAAAATTAAAAGCCCTCACATGATGGCACGGATTTCAAGGATATTCAACGTCGAAGGAGCTTAACTACGTCAGTTTTAGCCAATGAGTACCTTCTTCGACATTGGGGCCCATCGACAGGGATAACTATCAAACGAGACTTTGAGGGCTGAGGCTGGAGCTTTGCGTCTAGAGGGTATAGGTTAAATGGCGGAATTGCAGCCGTTATCTATGGAGGCTGGCCACAGAAACGATATTGAACCTTTTATCTTATCGGCAAGAGGCACGACCTCTTTTCTAGCGGGGGTGCAATGGAACTGGGTCGTGCTGCCTATCTTCTTGCAAGGACACGGAGCCAAGGGGTCAGTGCACCATCCATTGGGCAAGTCAACCGTCTATCGTCGCTGCTCCCATGATGGACTTCGGCCACGAGATCCCGTGGAAAGCCCATCCGGAAAAAGGAATTCGGGGTCGGATGAATGGATAGATATGGCCGCAAGAGGCCGCGTTGGGTCAGAACCGTTTTAACCCAAGCAAAGAACCATCATATTTATCGATGTTGTAGTCTGCCAGGGGTGCAGGAAGCAAGGGGCCCATGAGACACGCCAATCCTAGGCGTACTCCGTGTCAGCACTACCTCTCAGAAACGTCTTCATGAAGTGTAGTAGTGGGTATTCGCCCGATAAACAAAGGATGGTAGTGATGTTGCTCCTTGGTCTTGCAGAAGGAAATCCAATTCGTTCGAGACGATGATCCCTGGCCTATCGACATGGAGATAGATGCAGTGTGGATTTGCGCATCACATTGGCCGTATACGAACGAGAGCCGTGTGAGCCCAATCGACCCCACGGGAGCTGACTGAATCGGTTGGAAGCAGGAAAAGAAAGGAATACGGGGATGTTCCATTGACCTGCTAAGCCAGGTGAGGCATCGATACCATTAGTCTTGCGGTCTGCAAGGCTAAGCATTGCTTTGCTCTGATGTAGCCTTGTTTTGGTCAGGGAGCAGGCATTCTCCTGCTACTGCACATATAGCTGCTACACGTCCGTCTCCATGTGCGTTTCTCTGTTTGGCCCGGTCCATCATTCTTGGATGTTGAATCGCGTGAGGGTGAGCAACTCAGGGAGATAGAGATAAAAGGATAAAAAAAAAAACGATAAAGGGGTGCAAGAGAGCACGACGGCAACAATTTGGCTACAAAGTTGGCCCATCGATGGCCCAACCACCCGGTCCGCGCCGCCAAGCCAGAGCTTCGACCCAATATCAACGTCAACTTGAGAACTTCACGGCTTCATCTTCAGCTTCAGCTTCAGCTTCAGCTTCATCCTCCTCCTTTGCTTCTCCATCAGCCGCGCGGCTAGCAAGCAACCCGGTAGGAACCCCCACTGAGGGCAAAGTAGCCATCCCCCGCCTACACGGAGTGGCACAGCAGTCGCCGGCTCCAGACCGGAATCGAGTGAACCATGCATGCGAACCATGCCGAAAACGCAAATCCAAATGCGATGGTGTACATCCGATTTGTTCTCGTTGCAAGAACCAGGGCGTTGAATGCATATATGCAGACGGAAAGCGAGAAAGGCTGAAACGGTCCGTTTTCTCCCTCTCTCCTATGCACTTTCGCTACTACTCTTTCGCTACATCTATACCCCATACCATGCGCTTACGACTGTTTATTCTTGATATTCTTTCTAAAAAAAGAGGTCTAGAAATGTACAAACGATGTCCATGAAGATAAGCGTGTACGAGAAACTCCTCACGAAACTCATACCTAGCCAAAGTCCTGACGTACAGCAGGCGATTAGAAACGCACTGCACGAGGTATATATATGTACAGCAACGGCTACTTCATGATCAGATTGTTGAATCTAATTTCTTTAGAATTCTACGGTAGCTGAAGATGACGTCTCAATGTCAGACGAAAACTCACCATCAGCCGAAGACACTATTGAGGATGAAAATTCCGTTCTCTTTGGAATCGCCTCTCCCCTACGGGCTTATTCTGGGCGTAGGAAGCCAGTGGAATGTGTAGGCGAAACCTCGACTATTAGGTGGCTGGGCATGCTTCTGGTAAAGCTACAACTACCGAATTTTATGTCTGAAGGTAAGAGATCCACCTCAAATAACCAGTTTATTATGATCAACTAAGAATAAATTCACCGCGTTACCAGAGAATATTATGTCCATGGCTTCATATGATTTGTCCTGGAAGTTGGAAACAACTGCGAAGATAGACGATGTCAATGAAAAATGCAACTATTTCTCCGGCGAGGCTGAACTCCCCCAGCTTGACATGATGCATAATCTGACTTCTTTACCACCAAAAGATGTTGCTGATCTGCTGGTAAATGCCTACTTCACCACCGTTCATCCTCTCTTCCCCGTTCTTCCAAAGGTAAGATTCCTGTCTCGATATAATTCCTACTACCATAACGGGAGCGACCCGCTTGGCGTTTACCCCTGGCTGGCTCTCTTAAATATGGTACTTGCGCTCGGATCTTTGTGGGCTCGTTATACACAGATACCGACAGGTGAAGTAGAGGACCATAGCATATACTGTGCCAGATCACAGGCTTTGGCTCAGGGGATAGTCGATCCCCGCGGCTATCCGGACACATATTCCTCGTTAGAGCCGATACAACTTATCGCCATTAGGGGAGTGTATCAGCTTTCCACTTATCAAATCACAGGGTAACTATTTCAACGTCCGATTTCCCCCCGTGATGGCTGCTTGCAGTCTTTCAAGTACTAATTTGGCGTTGCCAGAGCATGGACATCAGTCACCACTGCGCTGAAGTTTGCGTATAATCGATCTCTCAATGTACAAGCCACTGCCCCTGAACTCTCCGGAGAATCCAAGCAACTTGAAGCTCGCGTTTGGCACTCACTTCGATCTCTAGAGCAGTTCCTCTGCATACTCACAGGATATCCATCTGAATTTCAAGGTCAGCCAATTCACATTAGGCCGTTCCAAACTACTGAGCCACCTTTTATCAGAAGTCCTCTTCCTCTGGCCAACTTCAATATCCTAGGTAGTACATTAGACCTGGAACTCTCCGCCGTCTACTCCTTTGACGAGGAATACCCATCCAGCAATTTCATCACCGGGCTCCGACTAGATGAAATTGTAAGCGAAGCTATAACCTCGCTGTACGGCATGAAGTCTCTCGATAATACATGGGCACATACCCAGCGCCTGATAAGCGATTTAGACAACAAGTTAAGCCAATGGTACGCAAGCATTGACCCTGGCTTCCCATACACCGTCCAATCCATAGACCTCTGCGCTCCTCCCTCCACGAGCCTAACATACCTGCACCTCCGCTACTTTAGCGCAAGGATACTGATCAACAAACCTGTTCTGTGTGATCCGTCCGAACTGATTCTAACCATTCCTTACCAATCTGAGGCGTCAAGGCAGATGGACTCCGATGCAGCTGTGCGTTGCATATCGGCTGCTAGACAGATACTGCAGCTTCTGCCGCTGAACATCGATATCGTCGAACTACATGGCAAGACCCCCTGGTGGTGTATACTGCATTACATAGTGCAGGCCAGTAGTGTACTGATAACGGAACTTTCGTTCGATGAGCCCCATTTACCGATGGAAATGGACGATATTATTAGCCAGTCGGACCTAGCTATTCGTTGGCTGTCTACTCTCGCTGGGACATGCGAGTCAGCTAGCAAGGCATGTCATTGTATGAATAGCCTGCACCATCTTGCGCTGGAGAAGCGCGAGAGAGCTAGTCAGGGACATGGCCAGTGAGAGCGAATCTTGCGCCTTGAAACAAATTGATTCCTTGATCATACATCTTATTCTTGATATCCATTCAATAATCTTTGGCATATACACATAATATATCCATTTGCGTTTTTTTGCAATAGTAGATACTTCGTAATAATACTGTCTAAACACGGGGTCTCACTATCCTAACACTACTCGTTTCATAAGAGGTACATGAACTAAGAATATCAAACATCAATGCTGGGCATCGTAACCAAAGCAAGCAACGCAAAGCGAAGCAAAGTAGTAACATGAACAAAAGGGGGGAAAAGAAAGTAAAAAAGGTCATACATGCCGTCCAATCATCACCTGCAAGGGCCGTATACCATCTTTTTATCCTCCATACCATCCACCCAAGCAAGCAAACCAGCAAAAGGTTCAAAAAGAAAGAACAACGCCATCCAAACATCCCAAGAGAGAGTCGTTGCAAAAAAACATCATCTCATATCCATCCTTTCCGGTCATTCTAGATGAACACTCCCTCACCGGACAAGGGAGCGTGGAATTCGCATCCCAAACCGGCTTCTTCACCTAACTGACGTAGTTCAGCTAGAATCTGGTCCCGGGGCGGACCGTCGTCTGTAAGGGTATCTTTGACATGTATTATGTACACTGTTAGATCCTGTAGAGGTAGAGGGCGAGCAGTTCCGCCTATTGATGTGCGGTAACGGGTCTGAGGGCCTGAAGTTGTAGGTGAATCTGTCGTGGTATCCATGGCCATTGGGTCAGGGACTCCGGCGGCAGAAGAAGTGGAATGAGAATGTCTTTTCCCCTGTGGCTGGGGAGCGTAGGTCGTAGGGAATTCTACCCTCTCAGCGGACTGGCGGGTGTTATGCCGTGATGTAGCGGAATCTGCTATCGTGGCCGACCTCGTCTTGGGAGCTGAGGGAGCGGCAAACGGCGACTTGTTTTCCTTTGACTTTGGACTGAGCGGTGCGTTGGACTGCTCTGCTGCCGGTGCCGCTGGGGGAGGAAGCCCGGTAAAAGAAGATGCTCGTTTCCTCTTTCTTGAGTCTCCCTTGTGAGGCTTTTGGGAATCAAGGACTTTCCCGGCGAGCACTTCGAGTTCCGCAATCAGATGGCGAGGACATAGATGGCCGTAGAGAGCGCTGTCTTCCACAGCGTCGGTGTATGAGCATTCGATGAATATCGCACGCAGACAGCCATCGTTGATTTTCGGAGCAGCTGCTTCCCAGACTCGCTCGTTGCGAGGCTCCAGCGATATCGAGTCCGGCTCTATGTCTCCGAAGATGATAATTTCGGCGCCTGTCAGATCATCCCGGATGAAGAACGCCGAGCTCTCGACCGTCGCGTATATCGAGCTATCCTTCCCGTTTGTGCTAAGAGAGAGTTGCTGCGCTTGGGTTGATGGAGAATACGACCTGTCAGTAACAAGTTTAGTTAGTTAGATGTATCATATGTTAGATGTATCATATCCGCGTAACTACCAAAGCAAAGCAAAGCAAAGCAAAACAAAGCCGTAGTAGACCTACCGTAACGAGGAGGCGTCGATCGAAACCCGCCGTGACGGGAACAGTACAGGATCAGTCATAAACACTGTGCTTTCAGCTCGATGATGCTTCTCTGTCTCAGGATTGTACCGCTGCCTACACCTCCCGTGGCTCACACCGAGACATTTGATCATCAACCCGTCGCAAGCCCTCACATATCCCTTTGCCGGACCACGCCCAAGACGCTGATTTCCTCCGTCCACCAGCCGCTGGTACGTGATCAGTCCGGCACCACCGTCTTCGTCCGACAGATTCGGCCAGGTGATATCGTTGAAGAGGTGGTTCTTTAACGCCGCGATGGTCGAGGGCAGCGCCGCGACCGTCTTGGGACCCGACTGGGCCTCGACGGCGGGCGTATTCATGGCCAGGCCGGATACGTGGTCGAGATGCGGGTGTGTGATGAGCACTGCGGCGAGGATGTCACGGAAGATATACGCTGCGTTTGCCTCGGCGGAGACAAACGGCAGCTCCAGGCCGGCGAAGGGCCCCGAGGAGACCACCCTCCGCTGTCCGTGGAGGTGTGTACGGGCGTGGGAAGAGTCTGTGTCGAGCTCGGAGGGCGAGTCGGTCTCGAGGATGCGGATGATGGCTGACAGCAGCGTTCCGGCGTCGACGGCCACGACAGAGCCCCTGGCCCAGTCTGTAGCTGTGGATCGGACGAGCATGCCCGTTGCTGTATCTTCTCGCGGTCCGCCCGATGCTCCCTAGACATCCTGTTAGCAATATAACTAGATGGCAATTCGTACAGAGACGGGGGGGGGGGGGGCATGCGACACTCACCAGGACGACGACATGGAAGACATGCCCGTCCGCGCTGCCGTTCGGTATCATCCTGCCAGAGCCAGGACCAGAGCCGGACGACGAGGGTCTGCGAGCGCGAGCTCGAGGCATCAGCGAGAAGAAGGGGAGTTGAAGCCGCGGTGCTGCTGGCTGGCTGGCTGGCTGTTTGTTATGCGACGATGAGGCGAAGATGAAGCCGACGTCCTCGCATCCCGTCCGGCCAGCAAAAAAAAAGAACTCGACGACGCCGTCCGCGGTCACGCTGTAGCCACCCCGTCGACGACCAGAATCGAGTGCTGCAGGGCTCTAACGAGGCAAAGCTATTATAAATTAATTTGTCGTCTCGTATCGTGTAGCGCGCCACGGTTTGCGACTTGCGACGGCGGGTGAAGGGAAGCGACAGGCTAGTTAGTTAAATAACCAGCCAGCCAGCTAGCTAAGCAGCTAAACCGCCGGCCTGGTTCGCCAACTAGCTAGTTAACTAGCCAGGCGGGTCATTATTGATATATAGATACTCCGTATATCCTGCAGACGGGAGCAGATAGAAGGCTGTGGCGTGCTGCAGGGCGAGTTCTCTTTGTCCAGCTTCTTTCATCATGGAGGAGCTTGCTTGACTAGCTACTGGATGGATCTCGAGATCGAAGGGCAGGGATGGCAGCGATGGCTATAGACAGGGAGCAGGCAGATATATGTACAAGGACAGGCTGCGTATGTTGTTATTACTTATTAACCTCCGTCTCGTTAGTTACAGCAAAGCATGGGTGTATGTAGGTAGGTAGGTGGAAACAGGCAGCGAGAGAAATAAGCAAAGCGTCTTATTGCACTGGGGATGGCAGTTAAAGGGTTTGATAGGAGACTGCGCCGCCGGCAGGGCTGCATCAAGGGGGGAGACAAAAGAGATAAAGATAGATATCCACTGGGGGGAAAGGCAGGCAAGCACA